>NC_137930.1:69773430-69990930 GCF_963969265.1 Rhamphochromis sp. 'chilingali' | reverse complement strand
GCTTGTGGCTGTCTACTCCACAGTCCAACAATAAACTAATGAAAGCAAATGTCATGACATTTGACAAGATACCACTGCGTAAATATTGCGATATCATCTTATGAGCGTTATGAGTAGTGTTACTTTCATTAGCTATCTGGGCAAAATGAATAGGTCATATTTCATCATTCATATTTTCTGTGATGAAAGGATGAGATGCCATAAATGTTGTCTTTTACATCGCTCACTATTACGACTTTAAACTACCTATCCATCTGCACACCTGAAGAATATATTTAAACCCTAATATGTGATCTGCCAAATATAAGATTGTACAACTCAGACGTGTTTCTGAGCTGCACCAACACTGAGGGGCACAGTCAGAACTGTGTTTGATTTAAAAATAATAATGACAGCAGCTGACGGCTCTTAAAATAATAATGACAGCCTTGTTCTCAGACTGGTCTGCTGGCTTCGCCACAGAAATGCAAGCGAAAGCGTTTTTAAGATCCTACCTTTGCCTTCGACACGTCTTCTCTGTTGCCTCTGAGCTGCAGCCATATCTGCCGTAATGTTTTGTTGCCGTGCGACTGTCCTGTGTGGTCCAGCAAGCCGATAATGGTGAACGCTACTTTAAAAACCTGCTCCACTCTCGGTTTGGCGCATTTAAGCTCATCTTCTTTATCCTCCAGCACCGTAAACTCGTCCACGGTGGGGCTCTCTTGCTGCTGCTTGCCGGCGGACGCAGGCAGCCTGCTGCCTGGCTGCTCCGGGCACGTTAGCTCGGTGACTCGTCTCATTCCGAGGAGGGGCCGCGTTGTTGACATTCTGCCTCTCTCACACCGTCGTTCCTGGCGACGAAGTCTCAACAGTCACACTCTTTGTGGCTCTTAGGAGCCTTCGGGGTGTTCATGTTCTTCTTGCTGTGTACTCCAGACCGACGCAGCGACGTTTACACGGCTAAACGACATGAACACAGCGGCAGAGCTAGCTAAATAACTCGGAAGCCCCTAGTGACGTATCCGGAAAGTCCCAGTGATGGCGTCATCAAAACACGACAGTCAAGTGTGCTTGATGGTGCGAGCTCAAAGATGGTTATCGCTTGAAACGAGATATCAAAACAAGACGCAGAGTGACCTACATCCTTACGACTTTCACACCGTAGATGGAGATCCTGTGAGATGAGACTGTCACCACCCGTCAGTGCTTTGGTGGCGTGTGTGTGAGCGCCTGAGTTTTGCTTTGTTAGGTAATTTGCAGCACACCTGCGGGTCTACACAGGCCAACGAGCAAAAACGCCACAGCAGAACAAACGTCCAACGTTGCCCTCTTGTGGTCGTGAGACGTAATTGCCCGACTTGTAGGGAGGCCATGTAAACATAAAATAAAATAATGAATCCATGTAATAATAATAATAATAATAATAATAATAATAAATCATTTACCACCTTCTGGGGTCCTCTGTCACACCAACCTTCTGCATGTCTTCCTTGACCACATTTATGAAGCTCTGGTGTCTTCCTCTTTTCCTGTTGTAGGCAGATTTATGTTCAACATCCTTTGCCTAATATATACACTATAGCACCTCTGGACATGTTCAGACTATTTTTTGTCTTGTCTTCTAGCTTTGAGTCCAAACAACTCAGCCTAAGCTCTCCCTTTCATGTACATTTCATTGCAATGAGAATCTTAACATCTTCAAATCTGCCACGTCCAGCTTTGCCACCATGTCCAAAGCATACATCACAACAGGTTTAAATGGTAAATGGCCTATATTTGTATAGCGCTTTACTAGCCTAAGGACCCCAAAGCCCTTTACACATTCAGTCATCCACACACACATTGGTGATGGCAGCTACATTGTAGGCACAGCCACCCTGGGGCGCACTGACAGAGACGAGGCTGCCGGACACTGGCGCCACCGGGCCCTCTGACCACCACCAGTAGGCAACGGGTGAAGTGTCTTGCCCAAGGACACAACGACCGAGACTGTCGGAGTCGGGGCTCGAACCGGCACCCTTCCAATTACAAGGCGAACTCCCAACTACTCCCAACTCCTGAGCCACGGTCGCCCTACGTTTTCTAACCACTACATTTTCTAGACCTCCCCTTCCTTTTCCCTGTGTCAAATCCCCCTGACACTCATCTCCACTCCCTCCACCTTGCCTACACTCTTTGTTTGCAGCTTGTTCCTTGCAACCTGTAGTCAAATGTCAGCTTTTTGCAAGCTACCACATAGGTACAGGCTGACCAGTAATTTGTTTATTCTGTTCAGTATCCTCTTACACTTCATTTCTCTTGATATAAAACTTGAATAAGATAAGGTGTTAATATAAGATTTTGTTCAGTGTGTTGTAAACTCATATGGAGTTAGCCTTCTAATGAACTCTCAATTATGCATAGAAAATACATGCAAAAAGAACTGTAAGTAATAAATGCCATCCGATATAAATTTGTGTAAGTTTTTCCATGCTTGAAATTACTTAATGCAATTAATAATAATGTGTATGTGTTACCCAGGGAGCAATGTGTAGGGACGGTACCTTGCTCAAGGATACCTTGGGGTAGCCGTTCAGTGGAATCAAACCCCCGACCTTCCGATCATGGAGCAACGACTCTACCTACTGAGCTATCCCTACCCTTTGTGTTTCAAAATAGGAACACACATAAAAGTGTGCTTTCAAATATCTACAAAACAGTGGAAAAGTTGTTAAAAATCTAAAATAGTTGAAAATTACACATTTTTTTTGTCCCGTGTTCAGCGTCATTACAATTTTAAAAATAATATATTAGAAAAACTTTTACATTTAAAAAAGAATAAAGTACCTTTCAGACTCAAAAATGTCTTTGGTATTATTTTTTCAAAAAATGTGCCATTAAAATGGGTTTTTTTTAATGTATTGTAACTGTTATACGAAAAAAAAGGCCCTGTGGAAAAAATTGAAACACTTTGGGTGTGTGAGGTGTGATTACACAGCTTTAGCTAATTCTCGGATGGGGACTAGTCTGGACATGTGATGTGTATTGATGATGATTATCAAGACAGACTTGCTATTCTTTGAACCCATTGTGTGGTAAGTAATTAATACGTCACTCTCAAGGAAACAACATCTAAGCATAATACCTAACTGTTTACATGTCAGCGTATTAATCAGATGTAAACTGGAGAGTTTCCTGTTTTTGTCACCTCAGTGTTGTCTACCACACCCTTGACCTTTTTCCTTTTGTCATTCTTTAGCATCTACACGTAAATCACCCTCCACCTACTGGTCACTTCCTCCTCCCTTCCTTTTGTGCATCTAGATAAGTGACATGCTTTTCCAGCATTATTAATCTGACCACAGTTAAGAAGAACTTAACAAACTACAGGTTAGGGTTAGGGTTAGGTTAGGTTAGTTCTCCTCTGACACTCAGATTGTGCAACAATGTGCCACTTTTGCATTACAATAAACATTCAAAATACAAATTTGAAGAGAAACAATGTGAAAAGGAGACATAAATCTGATAAGGACAAATGCATTAGAAAAGCTCCTCACTATTCACAAGGGAAATTACTGACAGGGGAAATATACACTGAAAACAAGAACACAAGGAGACGGCTGTTGTTACTGTGTGTGACTTTGAGCTGGTTAAGAAGACAAAGGACTTACATCTTTACAGTCACTTCAGCATACACTTGGATTGTGTAAGTTGAATGCGCTGATTTATTTATTTCCAGATCAACAACAGTTGATCAGTGAAGTTTACTCTATACTGCAAACCGGAGGCAGAGCCAGACATTTTATACCACCCGGGGCTTAGCCCTAAAGGGTAGTATGCATGTAAGGTGTGTGTGTGTGTGTGTGTGTGTGTGGGGGGGGGGGGGTTACAAATTACTGAAAGATTTATTAGGCTGTGTTTTGAGTTCTGTTCAAAAAAGTTTAACTTCATGTTGGAAAAAAATGTATATATACAGGACACCTTAAACTACTTTTTTAATTAAGCAGCAAGGCAGAACAAAATCAGGGCTGTATCAAGACACGGGGACTAAACCCCAATTCAACCAAACCCAGAACTGATCCAGAATTAAAACAGAACTGTTCAAAATCAAGACTACTTTAGGACTTAACCAAGATGGAACCAGAACCAGACCTGCACTACACTTATTTTTTCTACCAAAGTACACTATTTAGATTCAGAAAAGTTTAGATAACTATTTAGCCTTGTTGTGCAAACAAGCCTGCATAACTTAATAAATATAGAATTTGAAAAATAGCAAACCTAAAAAGATATACTAGGTACTAGATACATGTTATTAATGAGTTTTGGCAAACAACTATTTAACTAACACGTCTGTCTCACCTGGCTCTTGTTCTATCTCCCTCTCTGTTCCTCTCTCTCCCTCTTTGTGCTGACAATCAAGCCAAACACCAACATCATCAAATATACAGTTGAAACCAGATATTTACTCTTCAGATAAAAACAATTTTTTAATTGTAAAACATCAAATCAGACTAAATGTTAATTTTTTTTAGACTGATAAATATAAAAAACATATTTGTTAACTTTAAGAGTAAAGAGAGAAACTATCTGTATTTCTTAATTGTAAATGGCACCAAATTGTATTCACTTATAGAGCTCCACAGTTCTTTTCCTGGTGTTTTGGTTGACATCTCTTGATTTTCCCATTTCAAAGAAACAGGCTCTGTGTTTTGCCTTATATGCATCCACAGCTGTGCCACCACTTTACTCACATGGACTTTACTAACCAATCAGAAGCTTCTTCAGCTCAGAATGGAATTGTCTGGAGTTTTCTTATTAATTAACAATAAATTTAGAGTATATGTGCTCCTACATTTGATGAAAGTGATAAAAAAAAATAGAAAGCTCTGTCTCTCTTTATCCTGACATTTAACTAATTCAAAAGATATTTCAATATCTATTTATCTAAAACAAAAAAGTTTACTCTAAATTGATGTTCAACAGTAAAAAAAAAGTTCTTGTGTTTTCCCCCTAAAGTGTAAATATCTGGTTTCAACTGTGAATATACTGCTGTGTATTGAAATTCCTCTTGTTTTGCATAGAAATATACTGAACAACATACAAAGCACAATATATAAAATAACATCTACCTGAGTTTTTTCTTTGAAGGAAGCCCCTTATGTACATCGTTGTGTTCATCAGTACATAACTGGTTTAGAGTGCTTTATTTAGCCGTGGAGGGTAACAACTGAAAATATGAAATAAACACATGTAAGCTAAGACTCTCTAATAAAACAGCAAGAGCAAATATCGTAATTTTTTTTAGTATTTAGTATTTAGTATTTATTTATTTATTGTCATTGTCAAGAACAATGAAATTGCGTTTGGGGCTTCCATACAACCCATAATATGGATTAAGTGATCAGTTTGATATCAATCTTTCGTGATACACCACCATATTTACATTATTTGTACAGTACGAATGATTTGCTTTGGTACCTGGTCAAACTTAAGCTCTCCTCTGTCTGCAGCAAACTCACAGGCAGCAGCTTCTCCCCCCTCGCTCACAGGCGTAAGCGCTGTGCTCAGTCGCCTATAGTGCCTGAGCTCGGATCATACCAAAATTACGGGGGAATTTACGACTGTGCGCTATGTGCTTCGAATTTTGTGTGTCGTTTTTTGTTTTACAGTTGTCAGTCAGGGATCTAACTATGAAACAAATTGTACTCCAAAAGACCCTGGGCTTCTGAAAAAAATGACCCGGGCTTAAGGGTCATTTTGAGCCCCCCCCCGCCCGCTCCGCCTATGCTGTAAACCATAAAAACCATGCCTAATACATGCACAGTCATCCAGATAGGAAAATCCCAGGAAGTTGATGCTGTTCATCTGGACGTAGTGTTTTCAGTGGGAGAAACGTTTCGTCACTCATCCAGGTGTCTTCTTCAGTCTCAGCTGACTGCAGGCTTCCCCAACCTTATAACTGACTAACACTGGGCTGTGAGGTCAAGTTCAAGATCATTAACGTTCAAATTGTCATGAATTTTGATCAGTACCCTTCAGTGTTAAAATATAAAATACAAAAAGTCATTATTTTGGCATTAAATGTAACGTGATAAATCTTCTACAAAGAAACAATGTGATTTTAGTTTCTTGCATTAGTGCTGCAGGGTTAGCTTCACTAAAGAGAAGTTACTGTGCCTATAGTTGGTCAATGGTGAACTGTGACGGTAAAAGAGAAAATGAGGTCACAAAACTCAGTAGACCAACAGTTTCGGTTACAGGAGTATTTACCAAACATTTCCTAACATTGTGAAACATCATAGGGATCTAATATATATCTTTTCCACTAAATGTGCAGAATTGAGGAAGTGTGTGTTCTTTCTCATAACTTCTCATTTCTAAAATAAATCTTGTGTAATTTCTTCATTTAAGTTCAATTCAATTCAATTTTATTTATATAGCGTTAAATCACAACAAAAGTCGCCTCAAGGCGCTTCATAGATACAGAGAAAAACCCAACAATCATATGACCCCCTATGAGCAAGCACTTTGGTGTGGGAAGGAAAAACTCCCTTTTAACAGGAAGAAACCTCCAACAGAACCAGGCTCAGGGAGGGGCGGGGCCATCTGCTGTGATTGGTTGGGGTGAGAGAAGGAAGACAGGATAAAGACATGCTGTGGAAGAGAGACAGAGGTTAATAACAGATATGATTCAATGCAGAGAGGTCTGTTAACACATAGTGAGTGAGAAAGGTGACTGGAAAGGAAAAACTCAATGTATCATGGGAATCCCCCGGCAGCCTACGTCTATTGCAGCATAACTAAGGGAGGATTCAGGGTCACCTGGTCCAGCCCTAACTATATGCTTTAGCAAAAAGGAAAGTTTGAAGCCTAATCTTGAAAGTAGAGATAGTGTCTGTCTCCTGAATCCAAACTGGAAGCTGGTTCCACAGAAGAGGGGCCTGAAAACTGAAGGCTCTGCCTCCCATTCTACTTTTAAATACTCTAGGAACAACAAGTAGGCCTGCAGAGCGAGAGCGAAGTGCTCTAATAGGGTGATATGGTACTACAAGGTCATTAAGATAAGATGGGGCCTGATTATTTAAGACCTTGTGTGTGAGGAGCAGGATTTTGAATTCTGGATTTAACAGGAAGCCAAAACAGGAGAAATTTGCTCTCTCTTTCTAGTCCCTGTCAGGACTCTTGCTGTAGCATTTTGGATTAGCTGAAGGCTTTTCAGGGAGTTTTTAGGACTTCCTGATAATAATGAATTACAGTCGTCCAGCCTGGAAGTAATAAATGCATGAACTAGTTTTTCAGCGTCACTCTGAGACAGGATATTTCTAATTTTAGAGATGCTGCGCAAATGGAAGAAAGCAGTCTTACATATTTGTTTAATATGTGCATTGAAGGACATGTCCTGGTCAAAAATGACTCCAAGGTTCCTCACAGTGTTACTGGAGGCCAAGGTAATGCCATCCAGAGTAAGAATCTGGTTAGATACCATATTTCTAAGCTTTTCAGGGCCGAGTACAATAACCTCAGTTTGATCTGAATTAAGAAGCAGAAAGTTAGCAGCCATCCAGGTCTTTATGTCTTTAAGACATTCCTGCAGTTTAACTCATTGGTGTGTGTTATCTGGCTTCATGGACAGATAGAGCTGGGTGTCATCTGCATAGCAGTGTAAATGTATGCTATGTCTTCTAATGATACTGCCTAAGGAAAGCATGTATAATGTAAACAGAATTGGTCCTAGCACTGAACCCTGTGGAACTCCATAATTAACCTCAGTGTGTGAAGAGGACTCTCCATTTACATAATAATAATGGATTGGATTTACATAGCGCTTTTCAAGGCACCCAAAGCGCTTTACAATGCCACTATTCATTCACTCTCACATTCACACACTGGTGGAGGAAGCTACGGTTGTAGCCACAGCTGCCCTGGGGCAGACTGACAGAAGCGAGGCTCCCATGTCACGCCATCGGCCCCTCTGGCCACCACCAGTAGGCGGTAGGTGAAGTGTCTTGCCCAAGGACACAACAACCAGGACAGAGAGCCCGGGGATCGAACCGGCGACCTTCCGGTTACAGATACGCTTCCCAACCCCCTGAGCCACGGTCGCACAAACTGGAGTTGAATAGATAGATATGATACAAACCACTGCAGCACAGCACCTGTAATACCAACAGCATGTTCTAATCGCTCTAACAGGATATTATGGTCGACAGTATCGAATGCTGCACTAAGGTCTAGCAGGACAAGCACAGAGATGAGTCCACTGTCAGAGGCCATAAGAAGATCATTTGTAACCTTCACTAAAGCTGTTTCTGTGCTGTGATGAGCTCTGAAACCTGACTGAAACTCTTCAAATAAACCATTCCTCTGCAGATGATCTGTTAGCTGTTTGACAACTTGACGGAGGGAGTGAAACCATCACGTTAGTGAGCTGAATAAAGAATTAACTTTTGTAAAACCAACCCCCACCCCCCCAATATATTAAAAATGTCTTCTTATTTTTGCATTATTTTCATAATATTTGACCAGCAGTGCACCTCACTTCCAAGTGTGACTGTCCTTTTGGTAATGAAACGATAGTAGTAGTATTTTATAAGTAGGTTTTTCATGTTTATCATGTAAGAACAAATTTTGTTAACCAGCTGAGCTTTCGTAGTCCATTTCCAGGATTCTGTAGTATAAGCAAAGCGGACCCATTTCAGCAATTTCAATTTCAATTTCAATTTTATTTCTATAGCACATTTAAAAGTCACAGGTACAACAAAGTGCTTCACAGACGAGCCATACTTGCAGGTTTACAGCAAAAGAAAACAATTAACAACAAAGAAATACAGTTATAGGATGGTAATATTGCAACAAGCACGAACCGGGAAGAAATTAAGCTAAGTAGTTTGAAAGGCGAGCTTAAACAAATGGGTTTTTAACCGTGATTTGAAAGATTGAATAGTTTCCGACGCACGGACATCAACCGGCAGGCTGTTCCAGAGTTTTGGTGCAGCAAAAGCAAAGGCACGATCCCCCTTCGTCTTTAGTCGAGACATTGGTTGCATTAGGAGCCCCTGATTAGAGGATCTGAGTGCCCTTGTAGGGATATATAAATTAAGAAGGTCAATCAAATAACTGGGTGCCAAGTTATTTAAGATTTTAAAAGTGTATAGAAGAATTTTAAAAACAATACGGTATTTGACAGGAAGCCAGTGGAGGTTAGCTAGAATAGGAGTGATATGATCCTGTCTTCTAGTGCCGCTTAAAAGGCGTGCTGCGGCATTCTGGACTAATTGTAGGCGTTGGATGAGGGAGAGTTGGAGGCCTAAGTAAAGAGAATTACAATAGTCCAGTCTAGAGGTTATAAAAGCATGAATGAGCCTTTCAAGGTCCTTGTGTCGTAGGTAAGGCATTGCCTTCGAAATTTGGCGTAGTTGGTAGAAGCTGGTTTTTACCACTGCAGCCACTTGCTTATCCAATTTGAGGGAACTGTCCAGCACTACTCCAAGATTTCTGACAGTAGACGATAGGTGACTGGCATAAGAACCTAAGGTCCCCGATAGCTGTTTCAACGGCATGTGGCTACCAAAGACGATAATTTCTGTTTTGTTTTCATTGAGGGTGAGCGAATTATGCAGTAGCCACCACAGTATCCAGTGTCTAGTTTAAGAGCAGTGGGATTTTCTGACACTGCACTTCTCTCTCATAGGTCCTTTTGAATTCTCCCTCACATTTTTTGTCATGACAATTTCCATCAACATCAAGTCAAAATACATGCTGTTGTGTCATACACGTACTTGTTACTTTGTGCTAAGATTTTTAGGTAAAAGGATTAAACACAAATTAAAGGGGTATAGATTGGGGTCACAAATCTTTTACTAGTAAATAGCAGGTCACTATCTCTAGGTAGAAATTGTAGTTCATTGTTCATTTCCTTTATATATGAAAACCTTTGTAAAATGAGTTTTTCCTTCATTTTATTTTTATGGATTACCTCTGATAGTGAAATAATTTTTTATACCACTATACTGTTTACTGCAATCTTATTATTGATTTATTTTATTATTTACTGGGTGTGCCCAAAGGAAAAAGAGTAAAACAATCTAATATAAAGACACTCTAGAATTTTCCCATAGTCCTTGGACATTTGCTTCTTAATGTGTGAATAATAGTTCTAACTTTAAATTTTATTAATTGTTGCCCGTGTTTCCTGTGATCTGATGACAGCTTAAGGACTGCGGTTGCAAGATTGTCTCTGTGACCTCGAGTTTTACAAGAAGGTTCAACATAGAGTGGCCAGTATTTCTGTAATTTTAAAAATAATTGTTGATAAGTATAGTAATAAAATTAGGTGTTTTGTACTTTGACCAGTTAATAAACCTACATAGCTAAAAGAGCTGAACTGGATGGGTTCCCTTCCTTAAAAATCCCTGCAAGGCCTAATGTGGCACTTAAGTCCTAAAGGATCTTTGCCTGATGGGGAATTAAGGTTTGAGACATTTTCAGCTCTTTATCTAAATTATGAATAATCAATAATGAATTTCTACAAAGTCAAGAACACAAGCAAAAGAGGTTTATTTTTCCACAAACTCATCTTGTTTAGAGCTTGCTTCACTAACAGCCACTAGATGGTGATGTAAGCTTCATAATGGCAGCTCTACACTAAGCTTTCGTCTGCCTGTGCTCCCTGGTGACAGAGAATAATATCGACTTAAGGATGTTCCAAATCAATATTTTTCATTATTTGAGGTCTACACGCACACAACAAAAGAATATTGTCTTTATTAAAGTTCATTGTGTTGTGTTATGTAGGGAGATGTGGAGAATGAGACCGAGGTGCCAGTAATAGTGGCAGTGTTGTGGGAAGTCTGTGAAAGGGTTGTTACACAGTACATTACACTCTAATCAGCCACTTTGCAGATGTAGACACAAAAAATGACCCCAAAAATGTAATGATTCATCATACATCAGGAAATGGGCGTAAAGGAAATTTCACATCCTCAAAATCTATTAAATTTCAATGATAAAAACAGTGCAAATAATAAAACCTCACAATATAAAAACTGTATTGCCATCGAAACCTTGCGACACGCATCGGTGCTTCACCAGGGGGCTCCATACTCCGGTTATAGACTTGCGGGTGTGTGTAAATGTGTGTGTGAACAGCTGCGCCTGCCACCTGTGAGGTGAAAGGGAGTCTGACCTGGAACACATGCTCGTCTTTAGTTCTGCCTGACTTTATGTGTGTGTGATAAAGATGGAGAGGAACAGAGACAGACCACAGCGTTATGGGGAACCTTTATTTAATATGGCCTCCCCACGTGCAGTGTAACACCCAGCAGAACCCATACGAGCTGAATTTTGCAGTGATGCTCTGAGTATCCAAAGGAAGATGCAAGCAAACGGCTATGAGGCAGAATTAGGTCTTAGATCTTTATTAATAATTACTTGGATTCTGGTTGCACTTGAAAATGAATCAAAAAGCAAGAAATAACCCAAGAGAGGAGCATTAATGAGTGCCCAGAGGCTTGTGTATGAATCTAGTTATGAGAAAAACGCTCAGCACTCATGTCCACTAGGTGTGGCTGTGAAGCAGTCAAGTTCAACATCCCCATCATGTCTCTCTTTTCCAGTATTCTTAGCAAACGCATTTGTAGTTCATTAACCCTCTCAGGCTCAAATTAAACTTTTTGTTGCTAATGCACAACCAAGTCCTGCAGTAGTACTTCTGAGTAAAAAAACCCTCATAAAACATGTATGTGGGGTAATCGGGTTGTTAGTTTTTAACTGTTGCAAATCGGCAGTGCCTGCCTCGAGAGGGTTAATGATCAGTGTGGTCATGAAGGTCTTCTGGATGCACTTACTTTAATTACAGTATACATCATGCTGTCCTGTCCTTGTTGTGTGCACAGTATGTCAGCTGGGGGGAAATTTTAGCATGCAAATGTCCCTTTCACACTGACATTTGTGAAAAAGAGCCCAACAGGAAATAAAGCACAGCGTTATTTCAGGAAGTGTAATGGGCACTTGGTAATTTGTATGTTTTCGTTCATGATTAACAAATTTCCCACGTGTGGGACTAATAAAGGTTATCTTATCTTATTTGCAAATTTGATCGCTTTATAAAAAAAACAGTAACAGTACCCATCAAACTGAAAGTTTGGGGGCATTTTTTCATAGTCCTGGCAATTTATGAAAAAACCTTTTTTGTGCAGAGTGGTGTGTGTGCACGATGACTGAGCTAAATCTAAGTATGCATTGTTGCAGCGCTGTCAACAGACAAAAAACAACTGAGACGAGAGGGCTACAAAACTGATAAAAATACAGAGAAATAGATTCTTTATTAAACAAACCTGACCAAGGCAGAACGACGTAACGTTGGCATCTCAAAGCAAAATGTAAATGTGTTTAGTAGCATTTTTCTCAAGCTTCTTCCTCAGGCATCTGTATGCAGTGAATCAGCACACAGAGAAAGTGATGAAGCTGAAATAGGTCTATCAGGTAAGTAAAGCAGATGTGAATCGATATGGTTTACTGGATACTACACTTGGCCTAAGACCAGGACATCATCAGCTAAAACAGGAGCTGCAATCTGCTGGAGGAAGCCTCTTTTGAAAGTGAGATGCATCTTGTGCTTGGCTGTGCTTTCTACTAGCTGGCTCATACATCATGTTAGTTTTGGTTTCGGTTGTTGAGGTTTTCTGTGTTTTATTGTAGGGTTGTAGCTTTACAGTACACTGTCACGTGCCTGGAGGCAACTGTTGTTGTGATTTGGCACTATACAAATAAAACCGAGGTGAACTGAATTGGAAATGCACACAGAGAAAGAACGTATACAGGTCTTGCAGGAGCATTTTAGTGGGCAGTTACTCATTGGTTACTCAGGAACTGTTTAGCCTGAATATATGTAATTTTAGGATTTTTTGTGTTTGTCTAAAGTTTTTCAGCAGTCAGAAAGTCTAAACGTTTCTGGGTGTGGTCCACTGCACCTATGGTGACAGAGGATTCACAGAATACAATTTTCCATCATTGCACCAAGGTCAGAAGTTAATGAGATTTTCATGAGGTATTAGGTTGCTCTTTGTGGGAGGATTAGTTCCCCTTCCCTGTGCTCAGTCTTTTTTAAGAGCTTCCTCAAAGACTTAGTTATTTGAGCATCTCTGACTGGAAGAGTTTCTAAAAAAACTGGCAAGAACTCCAGCCATTAGCAAACATTCACAAGTGATATGCATGCTTCAGAGATGCAAGCTGCTCTGACAGAAATAGAAATAGTGAGTAAAGATGGGAGAACAGAGGAAAGAGCGATGAGTGAAAAAACTTGGCTCGCACGTTCACTGGACATTGGCACACTGGCCAGAAAGGCAGTGGATTAGCTTCCCCAGAAGATGAGTATGGCTGAGAATCCTCAGAAATTCAGTCCATATTGGAAACTTGTCCTTACCAATATTGTTCCCTATATTTAGGGGGAGGCAGTGTGTGGAATGAGGATGGGAGGTGGGCATGTATGCAAGCTACTCTATAATGCAGTTTTTGCAATTACCATCTACAGAATTAGACTAAAACTTTTACCAGAAGATGGCGGTATTTTACCCATGGGTGTCTTGTGACGTTCTCCCGAGGCCTGCCGCATTTGACTCGGTATTCCTTTGCAGCTTCTCTCATTTTGTTCTGAGCTTTGCCTTTTGCCAACCCATCATTGTAAATTATTCTTAATGACTCACCTGGTTACAGTGATTACAGATTACAGGGACATCTACCTGCACTACGCTGCGGTAATAATGTGAAATGCACGAAAATACAACCATAAATACATAACTTAGAACAAAAAAGGTATGCGATATCCCTTCAGGACAACACATCACGAACATTTACGATAAGTATTTTTCACCCAAACTGTCAAAAGTAAAACTTTGACATCAGATGAAAAACTAAAACAGACATTTTTCCTGACCTGGGCTATGCGGTCACTGAAAATATAGATGTTATGTCATTATGTAAATAAGAAAGTCATAAAGTGGTGATCTTTTGCTTCATTAATATGACTTTAGAAAACATACTATTACAATAATAAAAAGAGTGATAACAAGGACTGAGAAAAGGGAAGGAGAGGAAAACGTGCTATGTAGGACTGTGGTGTGAGGTTTCTGGTCCTCATGGTGGGAGAATCGAAGGTAACACTCACAAAACACACATGCACGCACAAATACTCAACCACACCCGCCCACCTAACAAATGTATTTATGTACAGCTT
The DNA here is from genome assembly GCF_963969265.1 of Rhamphochromis sp. 'chilingali'. Classification (NCBI taxonomy): domain Eukaryota; kingdom Metazoa; phylum Chordata; class Actinopteri; order Cichliformes; family Cichlidae; genus Rhamphochromis; species Rhamphochromis sp. 'chilingali'. The sequence goes on along the minus strand of NC_137930.1, from coordinate 69,976,736 downwards.
CGCTAAGGCCTCCCACCCCCTACAAACACACAGTTTTTCCCTCCCTCTTTCCTTCTCTTCCTCTTTTCCTCCCTCCTTCTCTTGCAGGTCATGGGAGATAGCAAAGAGATAAATATCGCTGGCAATAAAAGGCCTGCATCATGAATAATAAAACAGCCGTAATCTCGACCAATGATTTATACATCTACAGGCTCCGATGGCCACACACACACACACACACACACACACACACACACACACACACACACACACACACACACACACACACACACACACACACACACACACACACAGGCAGGGAGTCACACATTGAACACTGTTAAATTGAGATGAATGATGATGCAGAATGTGGGACTGGCATTGGACACACACCCAAACACACACAGACAGAGACACCCACCCACACGTGCTAAAGAAGAACACGACAGATCCTCGCTGAAAATATGGAGATGTGGAAAAACACGCTCACGCTCCTTCGGTTGTGGGTAAGAAGACAGAGGAAAGAAAAAGAGGACATTTTTCTTTTAAGAGTCAGAAGAAGTATAGTTGATGGAGACCACAAAAAGGCATAAATAACACGCTTCTCTAGTTGACCTGTGTACCACAGAGGGTGAGACGTTTACCAAAACACACTGGTGAATGAGTAAACCAGGGAATCTGACCTGTGAACTGATCTCAAATCTAAAAAATGTCTGGCTGAGACATTTCCTTTGACATTAAAAGTAAATCCGGGTAAAAGTCACTGATGGGCTGTGAAGACCCAGCGACTGATACTGGGACTTTGTAGCCATTAGTCCAACTGAAATGTTCTGCACTCACTGACTTTGTTTCAGTTTAAAGAAGCTGCAAACAATTTGGTGGAATTTGATGTCACTACCAAGACAAAGAGGGAGACCACACAGCTTTTAAACTAATTGAAACAAGCGCTTATCTATAAACAGATTTACCTGCAGAAGTCTGCTGCTACTGGAAAAACAGCAGGTGGAGCTTTAAAGCTGACATGGACTAGGCTTATTTTGGCTAACTAGCTACTAAATGCTTTGTTAAAAGTGTGCAGTGTTTGGTGACGGGCAGGAAGAAGCATAGAGTTTATTTTCTCTTTACTTATTTATTTGTTGGGGGACATAGCCAATAGTCCCTTGAGCAAACTGTCCAAGACATTATAGTTGGAGCTCTAAACAGAGCTGTAAGACACCTTTTATCTATTAACATGTTATATTTAAATCTATTATTATTTTATGACTGTTTTGTGTTATTCTGTTAAATTTACTTGTATATTTCTTGTAGATTTTTTGCCAGTGTGGTGCTGTAAGTGCTATATGTATAAGAAAAAGGTAGAGAAATAATTTATTTAATCATCTACTTATTTCCCCAGCTCTTATTTAAAATTTCAAAATTATTCAGAGTGCCAGAAGTAATGGATTAAACCTTTAAAAATGCATCTGTGCACAACAAACCTAAAATTAAAAGGACATTTATCAAGAACAAAAGCTCAATTCCCAGATTTACCTTTTCTTCAGACGAGCTCAAACTTGACTAGTTTTTTTTTTTTTTCATTAGTTTCATTCAATAACCTTGTTGTTTTCTGTGCCAGCTCATGATGATATTTAATCTTGGCTTTAATACTCTAATAATAATATTTAGAGTATTCATGCTGCACTCAGCAGGTAGAGTACAAACAGTGCTGTGTAAATATGTATATCTCAGTCAAATTAAGTAATAATGCAAGCACTCTAAAAAAGCACATTATTAATAGGTTAAAGAAAAATGACTGAAAAAAGAAATATAGATTTATTTTAGCCAAGTTGAGCCAAGCAGACTGTGTTCTGGCTATGTATAAAAATGAATGATGAATATTCACTTTAATGCGTGTTTACGTTGTGTGCTAGGGCATTTTTATCTTTTTCGTGTTGCACCTACTACTAAAGATAGAATGAAAATATTAAATATGGCTCAGACACATTAAAACTGCCCTAATTTGACTTACAGCAAGATTCAAATTCTGCAAATATGTTAATGCATCAACACTGGCAGTCTTAACAAGCAGCCCAAACACTGTTTAGTATAGTAATATTTGTAAAACTTACTTATTAAATTAATCTATTTTTAACTATAAGTGGAAGAAAAAAAGAGCTTATTTACTTTGTTAAATGCAGTACTATTACTTTAATGGAGTGATAGTAACTTTTACTCTGTTGTAAGAGTTCCAGGAATTCATATACATCTAATCTCATTTGAACAGCTTTGGGTAAACACTTGGATAACATGAATGACATTTAATTAGGGTTTATATTAGAAATTGTAAACTCCAGTTGTTTATCTAATGTTTATTATTAGACACTTAATGTTGAATTCAAAATTGCTTGCATAGTCAAGCCTGAATGCTGCTGCAGTCATGCAAAAAAGAACATTTTCACATGACTCTGTGCAGACCCATGAATAACACTTTTTATTTTTCTAACACTTTTTTTAATTTTATTTTTGATCTGTTTATCTTTTAGTTGTTCATTGTACACTGAGGGCTGTGGTAGCATTGCAACTTCAAATTCCTGTGTATGATCTGTACATGTGGTTTTTGACTTTGACTTGAATAACATCTTTTTTGCAAATGTACTTATTGATCATCAGACCATGTGGCCACCTCTATAAAAGCAGAACTTCTGGCAGTTTGCTGGTCTGGGTCTATCAAATGTGTTATAATGCCCCACCCCGTACTCTGAGCCACAGTAAGCATGTCTAATGAGATAAAGTTCAGCTAGAAATTACACATGAACAAGTATGGCTTGCAAACCAAAGCTGTGCTGCCATGTTCTTTTTATAAAGAATGAGCTTTTGCCCGGAAGTCCTTAAAAGCCACCTTTGGTGAAAACCAAACACAGCCAATCAGCATAAACACTGAATGCCAGTTGTTAAGCATGGTGGTGGAGGGGTGATGATTTGGGCTTGCAGCCACAGGACCTGAGCACCTTGCAGTCACTGAGTCAACCTTAAACTCTTCTGTAAACTAGAAGAGTTCATCTGAGGTCATCTGTCCAACAGCTAAAGCTTGGATGACACTGGGGCACACAATGTGACAATGATCCCAAGCACACCGGCAAGTCTATAGCAGACTGACTGAAAGAGAAAATAATCGAAGTGTTGCAATGTCTGAGTCAAAGTCCAGACTTCAACCTTACTGAAATAGACTCACGAGCCCAAACGAGAGCTGTTTATGAATGAATGTCCGCAAACCTCCAAGAACTTAAAGCAATATTGTAAAGAAGAGTGGACTATAATGTTTCCACAATGATATTAGAGACTGATAAAAAATCTCACAGAAGTTATTGCTTCTAAAAGAGGATCTACATGCTATTTTTATACAAGATGCCAGAGAGTCAAGTGAAAACTCACAACTGTATTAACTTCATCTGCTGTTGTGTATGATTTTGTGCATCTTGCTGGTAATCTATTTAAGCAATAGTTCGGCAGAGAGCTGTTTGTCTTCCACAAAGGTGTTGCTGACTCTTTTCCACTACAAAGCCTGCTCATCTACAAAATGTGCTGAATGGTGTAATTATTATGACTCATAGTGTTGAACAGTGTAATTATTGTGAATCATAGTATCCTCTTTTATATAATCTATTCAGCATTACACTGCCTTATATGTTTACTTGTTCAAGGGGGAAAAAACACATCAGTGGGAGTATAAACAGAAATGACTTCTTTCACACCCTGATGCTAAACAAGTCCAGCTCCAGGTCTTAAATGTTATTATAGGACTAATATTACTCTTTCTATTGTAGTGACGTAAAAAACATGTACACACAAATCAATATTTTCTAAGACCGAGTCCGTCAAAACAACATCGATTCTATAACAGAAACATCTGACAGCAATATGGCTCTAGTTTCTGCTGAGGACACCAGTAAATAATACTTTATTATTCATTCAAATTCTTTTCAGGGTGGAGACAGGAGATACAATAAAGTTCATAAGAATATGTTATATAAATAAATGTAGAAATACAATATATGTATGACATGACAAACCACCACAAAGATGAACAACTATCTCTTTGTGAGACCTGACAGGGAATAAATGTTGACTGTTAAACACAAAGTGCTTACAAAGGCACATGAAGCTACATCGCTTCATGAGTAACGACACAGTAAAGTATGAGAAAAAAAATCCGAGTTAGAAAGAAATGGTTATTCATGCTTTTATTTCTTCTCGCTTAGATTATTGTAACAGTCGTCATCTTTGTTTGAGCAAAAGGAATCTTGACCGTCTCCAGTTAGTCCAGAATGTTGCTGCAAGGCTTTTAACTAAGACACGAAAAAGAGAGCACATTACACCAGCTTTACATTCATTACACTGGCTTCCAGTACATTTCAGAATTCATTTTAAAATCTTGGTACCGACTTTTAAAGCTTTGAATTGTGATGCCCCTGCCTACATTTCTGATCTTTTAGAACCCCGCGCTCCCTCTCGCAGCCTGAGATCATCTCATCAAAGGCTGTTGGTAGTCTCACGAACACGTTTTAAGACCAGAGGAGATAGATCTTTAGAGCGGTGGCCCTCAGGTTGTGGAATGCTCTCCCTCCATCATTATGTTGCCTTGATTGTATTTATTCTTTTAAAAAGCAGTTTAAGACTCATTTATTTAGCTTTTAATTAGATTTGTGCTGAATGCTTGATTGTGCTGTTTTTTTTTGTATATCTGCTTTTATATTGCTGTGAAGCACTTTGTGGATTTTATCCTGTGAAGAGCGCTATATAAATAACTTGAATTGAATCGAATTGAATATTTGAATCTTTGAATGAGTTCAGTGTGTTTTGGTTGTCACAGCTAAAGTTTAACTGACCATGGGAGCTACGGGAACAGACCTTTAACTGAAGAGCATGCTTGTTACAGGAGGAGTTTCAACACCAGATGTTGTCAACATCAGGATGTTTCAGACATGTGTGAGCATTACATAATATGGCTATCAATAAAGGTATCAGAGCACACAGATATTCTAATGCATGTCTAATGTATTTATACAACAGATAATACATGACTAACACGATAACAGCACCCACCTTGAGAAGGTCTATGCCAGGATATTGAAGATGACTGTCTGCCTGTTAGGCTAACCTCAAATTCAGGAATAATATTATGGTTTTCGTCCTGGTCTTAAAACACTTGATCTTTATCCTCTGGAGGATACAGGAGGGTTCATGGGACAAAAACCATTCTTTGTGTGGTTTTGGACTAGAAGAAGTCATTCAACTGTGTATTTTGGGCTGTTGGAGGTGCTTGGGGAGTATGGGATATCGAGATATAGGTTGCCCTTCATCACAAGCTCTCTTCATAACTGTTACGGTCAGAATTTCTAGGCACAGCCAAGAGCCAGACGGTGCTCCTAACATCAAGTCTCTGATTTTTCTGGCTTATTTGAAGCTACAACGTGAGCTTCAATGAACAATGATGTGGGGCAGTCTGCAGCTAAATGTGTAGTGGCAGGAGAACCACGAGGACGTGGACATGGTTTTCAGAAAAAAGTGGAAAATGAAAATATTTCAGTTTTTCAAGTATCTTGGGTTCTCATTCACTAGTGGGGTTAATATTGGAACGGAAACTGACAGATGGGTTGGCATAGCCTCCACAGTCTGTTGTGGTAAGAAAAAGGTGAGTGTCAAAGCTGCTGAGTTTACTGCTTCATCAACATTCTTGCCCACATTCTCAGATTGTGAATAAAACTGCGAATGGAATTTGGAAAATCAGCTTCCTAATTAAGTCTCAATTATATGTTTTGTGATTCCACTAGGGTCTATTTTTTGAGTGACATCAATTATGTCATCAGACGGGGAAGGTCAGTGTGCCTGCCTGTTTTCTTGGAACCTCGCAGACTTGTCTTCGGAGAAACAGTGTACCGACTATACACAATGGCCTCTGGCAGTGGGCTTCAAAGAAGAATGACTGCTCACCCGTCAGGTCTCCAGCTGTTTGTGTCCATCAGAATATAATCAAGGCATTAGGTATCTGGGCTCACCATCAGAGACAGGGAGAGGAACTCCGTCATTCAAGAGGAGATCAGAGTAGAGCAGATGCTCCTATACATTAGGCATTTGACTAGGATTCCTCCTGGTTGCCTCTTAGGTGAGGTGTTTCACCTAGGAGGCATGCTCAATAAAAGAATAGAATAGAATAGAATAGAATTCAACTTTATTGTCATTGCACATGCACAGGTACAGAGCAACGAAATGCAGTTTGCATCCATCCAGAAGTGCTTTAGTGATATAGATATATTACAATATATATTAGCAATAGTATAGATATGTAAGTATATTACAGAAATGGGTCTATTATGGTATGTTATAATGTACACGGTATGAAGTATGTTGTGAATATTCTATAACTATAAGTATGTACAGGCTGTAGTGAGTACAAGCTATGTACAGGCTATGAACAGGATATAAATATGAAAAACTATACAGAATATGAAATAAATAACTTTACAGAAATCTGAGATATACAGTTATACAGAAATGGGAACTATGCAAGTTGTAAACAGTTGTAGGGTTAAAAATTATCGTATGTACAGAATGATTATTTACACAGAGCTATACAGTAGTGCAGTTATGATAAGACATTATTACTATTGGCTAGCTAAGGAAATCCTTGGTATCCCCCAGAACAGCTAGAGGAGGTGGCTCGTGGGAGGATGCCAGTCTATTTCTTTGTAGACTGCTACTCCCCCGAGTGCTAGAAAATGGATGGAGTTGACATTAATGTGGCATTTCATATATTCATAATGTTTATGTATTATTACACTATATCTAATGATGTATTGATGTAAATATATTTAAAGATATAATTTTCATGGCGTGTAATGTGGTGGCTGGAGAAGTCTGGCTTTAAGCAGGCAGTCTTCCCACAGGATGGTTGGTGGTTTAAACCAGTCCCCACGTCGAGGTGACCGTGGGTAAGATACTGAACCCCAAACTGCCCTGATGCGTCCGTTAGAGTGCGAGCGTGTGTGACAGAAAGCACACAAATGGGCGAATGTGGCTTGTAGTCAAAAACACAATGTAATAACAATACAAAGTGTGTGACTATTGACACACTACACTGATATATATCACTATGTGTATTAATATACAATTATCAATGTGATTGTGTGATGTTAAAGATTCAAAGTAAAGTGTTCCTGCATTTGTGTAATAAATGCAAGGCTGATTTTGCTTAATAGGACAGTATTGCTGTTCAAATAATGTTGTGTCAATAACGAATAATTTTCTATTTTTATGTGATTTCAAGCCAACATAAAGAGACAGAACAGCTACTCTCCTTCTGATTGTAGTAACATTGGCCATTAATTTTTGAAACACATTACTAAAGATAGAGATTTAAATAAAAATAAAAAGCTTTCGCTGCAGTTTTATTAAGACTGTTGAATGTATCCAGCAGGTTTTCATGATGTTTTTTGCTTTAATGTGGCAGTTTTGTTTTTGGATACAAAAATAGATCAATAATGCCAATTTGCTTTTATTTCTATTTTGTATAAATCACACAAATTGTATCGTGCATTAGGCTCAGTAAGATCATTTCTTAAGCTCTGTAGGAAATGACAGCTTCCTTTCATTCTCACCCACCTTTCATTCTCACCCACTCGTGGCCCTTATTCTGCTAGCTTTCCTTTTCCTCTGTCTCCTCCTCCTCCTCATTCTCTCCTCTTATCCTTCACGAGCTGAAACGAGACGGGAGGGATGAGAGGAGAAAAGGGGTATTACGGTAAAAGACGGGAGAGCAAAATACAGAGTGGGAATGATGACGATGACATAAAATACAGAGAGATTGAGAGAAACGGATTCACAAATCAACTATGTAACATGTACCTGCAAGTTATGGCTTTAAATTTGTATGACATGTCAAGTGGATTTAGCAAAATGGAGATAAATGTGCCTTCTTTTCTTGATCTTTACTTACTTTGCAATGAGGGACATTTCCTCCCTGTTCAGTCCAAATGCTTAGACAACCTCTTTTTCTTCTCTCTCTCTCGCCTCGTTTGTAGCCCAACTTTCTTGCTTACTCTCCCCTTGCTTTTTCGTCCTCCAGCTTCTTTCTAGCCCAGCAACCCCTCTTCCTCCTCTCCCTCACTCTGCTCCTCCCCCACCACTTCCTCCTCGTCTCCCACTGAGCGATCCTTTGCAGACATGCCTGTTTGGTGCTACAATCTATTTAGGGGCCTACTGCTGCAGCCACCAGGTAATTGGAGCTGTAGCCAGGACCAGCACATGGGACATGGGGGGTCGTAAGTGTGTCTGTGTGTGTTTGTCTGTTGGTGCATGCAGAGCCAAAGGAAGACAGAAGAAAACAGAGGGCAGTTGCAAAAACAACAAAAAAAAAAGAAAGAGAGAAAGAAGGAGAGGGACAGAGGTAATGACACACACTGGCAACATGAACATTTACGCATGTCAAGACTGCCACGGGTGTGCCAACGTGCTTTTCACACAAAATGCAGCATTGAGGAGAGGGATGTTAAGTGGAAAGAGGCTGGGTGTGCTACACAATAGTCCGTTGCTAGAGATGTTTCTGGAAGAGCAAAATCACAGCAGCAAGAAAGCAAACAAACACATCTTCAATAACCATCACTGAGCACCTCTGACTAAGCGTTAGTAGGGGTAATATATAAGCTGTGTTCACATCACAGTAAATAGTCATAATGCAAAATATGGGACAGAAGCACTAGGTCACCTACATATTACACTTAAAAACTCCAGGTGTAGAGTTTTTGTGCTGATGTTAGTGGTAGAGATTTGCTTCTCTGCAGTTAGGCAGGAGAGCATCGAAGGCTTTTATGCTCCATGTGCTCAGCAGCTCGGGTGAATGCTTTGTTTTCTTTTCTACATCTAACCATCAAAAAAGCTGTTGTGATTTATCTTGGTTAATGAAAAATGCTTAATAAAAAATACATGTTTATGACACTAAAGTGTGTTTCAAAATATGTATTTATTTTACTGATTTATTTTTAACTGATCACTTGATTCATACAAGATTTATTTATTCTTTATTTCATCTCCATAATGACTTGAAATGTCATTATAATGTGAAATAGGGTGGCTGTAGCTCAGGAGGTACAACAGGTCATCTACGATCTCAAATCTCCCATTTTTAAGTAAGATCATTGAAAAAGCAGTTTCTCAACAGCTCAGTTACTTCTTAAAACAGAATAACTGCTACGATGCCTTCCAGTCAGGTTTTAGACAGAACCACAGCACTGAAACCGCTCTGACCAAAGTGTTCAATGACATATGTCTGAATACAGACAGTGGAACAATGTCAGTCTTAGTTTTACTGGATCTCAGTGCAGCATTTGATACAGTTGACCACAACATATTACTCAAACGACTGGAGAACTGGGCAGGTCTTTCAGGAACTGTACTAAACTGGTTCAAAACATACTTAGAAAACAGGAAATACTTTGTATCAATAGGTAACTTCACATCTGAGCAGACAAGTAACACATGTGGAGTTCCCCAAGGTTCCATCTTGGGACCCCTTCTGTTTAACATTTACATGCTCCCACTGGCACAGATTATAAAGAACAACAAAATAAACTACCACAGCTATGCAGATGACACACAAATATATATCACAATGTCACCAGGAGACCGAGGCCCTGTACAGGCTCTTGGTAAATGCATTGAGGAAATTAATGACTGGCTGTGCCACAATTTTCTCCAGCTAAACAAAAACAAAACTGAGGTAATAGTCTTTGGCACTAAAGAAAAACGATTACAGGTCACCAGAGAACATCCACATAAATAAAAAAAATAACATGGCGGCGTGAAGAGGAGTTTTTTTTCGAGCTCTCGGCACTAGAAGGATATAAAGCATTTTTACAACACCTATTTGACGTCTTTCTAACTTTCGAGACTTTTTTGAAGATCAGCGTACTAAACCTGTGGTGGCTCGTCATTTGCGACCTCTCGAAAACTCATAAGTTGATGTTTTTGAACCGTAGCGGTGAGTGAGAGGAAGGACGCTAGCATCAACTAGCTAGCCGGTCGTCACGGCAAAGCTACAAGAGCGTCTCTCAGCATGGGCCCGAAAAAAGTTCTGTCAGCTGAGGAAGGAGACGATATTAAGAAGTCGCTGGAGTTTATGACAGAGGAGATTTCTACTGTCAAACTGCAGCAGAAAGCCATCCTGGACCTGGTCGCTGAAGTTAAGGCTCTCCGCATCCAGAACGCCGAGAAGGATCGGCGGCTGGCGTACCTGGAGAACAGAGTGGCGGATTTGGAGCAGTACACCCGGATGAACGATGTTATCATCACGGGGCTTCGCATCAAACCCCGGTCATACGCCCGGGCGGTCGCCACTGACAATGTAGGAGGGCCAGGAGAGGAAGATGTCAACTCCACGGAGCATCAAGTGGTTACCTTTCTACGGTCCAAAGGTGTGGAAGTGGATTATAACAACATTGAGGCTTGCCACCCTCTACCCCGAAAAAATGACAGTGACAAACCAGCCATCATTGTGAGATTTGCAAACAGAAAACAGAAAACAGCACTGTTAAAACAAGGAAAGAAACTGAAAGGATCCGATGTCTTCATGAACGAACATCTGATAAAAAGAAATGCGGACATTGCCAGGAAAGCACGTTACTTGAAGAAACAGGGAAAAATTCAAAATACATGGACCACCAACTGTAAAGTATTCATTAAACTCAATGGAACACCGGAACAAGCCAAAGTGTTGGTCATCAGAAATATGGAAGAGCTGGACAAATACTGAGGTCAACTTACTCTGGAGGTATGAATACACATGTGACGTGACACACAACACAACACATGGCACAGTCCAAAAGAACTTCATCTGCATCCGGCAACAATATCAACATGACTCATTGGAATTCTCTTTATGATAATCTGGAACTGAGAACATTTCGATACACAGACCATAATGTTCTAGACTTAGAAAAGGATATAGACCCGGAAAATAATTTCTTCTACAACGTCAGCTGTAACTGCTGCTACTTCACTGATGAACAGTTTAAGCACACCATCAACACGGAAAATAAATTATCAATAATCCATTTTAATAGCAGAAGTCTGTATGCCAACTTCAACAATATAAAGGAATATCTAAATGAGTTGACAAATCCATTTGGAATTATTGCCATTTCTGAAACATGGATCAATGCGGAGAAAGGAATGGACTTTGGACTGGAGGGATATGAAGTGAATTTTGTAAATAGAAGGAACAAGAGTGGAGGGGGAGTAGCTGTGTATGTGGATAAAAACCTAAACTACAAGGTGGTAGAAAGTATGACAACTGTAATTGATAATTTACTAGAATGTATAACAATTGAAATTTATAAGGAAAAAGAAAAAAATGTAATAATTAGCTGTATATATAGAACACCTGGCTCTAGTATTCAAGTATTTAATGACTTCATAGAGGAAATATTCTCTAAAACAAATCAAAAAGTTATGTTTATCTGTGGTGATTTTAATATTGACCTGTTGAATCCAAAAAAGCATAAAATGACCGACGAATTCCTAAACACTATGTACAGTTTGAGTTTACATCCTAAAATAACCAGGCCTAGCAGAATTACACCACATTGTGCCACCTTACTTGACAATATTTTCACTAACAATATGGAAAACAACATTGTGAGCGGAATATTAATTAATGACATCAGTGATCACCTACCAGTTTTTGCAGTTTATGACACTAATTATAAGAAAAATCAGCATGAAGAACAACTGAGATACAGACGTGTAAGGACAGAAGAAACTATGACTGCATTTAAGAACGATCTATTAAATCAGGACTGGGACAATGTGTACAAAGAAGCTGATATTGATATTGCATATGGCATATTTTTAAGAATATTCATGGAGTTGTACGATAAAAACTGTCCAACAATAAAATACAACAGAAAGCACAAATATTCAGATAGACCATGGCTCACTAAGGGTTTACAAAATGCATGTAAAAAGAAAAATACACTCTATAGGGAATACCTAAAACAAAGAACAAAAGATGCTGAAAATAAATATAAAAAATACAAAAATAAGTTGACCAATATTTTACGTGTATGTAGAAAGGAGTATTATAGTAAAATATTGAACAACAATAAACATAATATGAAAGGAATATGGGATGTTTTAAACGGTATCATTAAAAATAATTCTGGACAACAAAGTTATCCACAATACTTTATCGATAATGGCAATATTATGGAAAACACTGCTGATAAGGTCAACAGCTTTAATCATTATTTTGTAAATATTGGACCAAAACTGGCAGAACAAATTCCTGAGTCACTGCCATCAGTTGACTGTAGTGAAAACCTGATTGATAGGAACCCTAACTCAATGTTCCTCACATCAGTGGAGGAAAAAGAAATAATTGACATTGTACACATGTGTAAATATAAAACATCCACTGATTGTAATGATATTGACATGAAAATCGTCAAGAAGGTCATTGAAGGAATTGTAGGACCTCTAACATATATTTGCAACTTATCATTTCAGACGGGAAAAGTGCCAAACAAAATGAAAATAGCTAAAGTTGTGCCGCTGTATAAAACCGGGGATAGACGCCACTTCACAAATTACAGGCCTGTTTCTTTACTACCACAATTCTCCAAAATCCTAGAAAACCTGTTTAATAAACGATTAGACAAATTCTTAGATAAATATAAATTACTCTCTGACAGTCAATATGGATTCAGATCAAAAAGATCAACATCTCTGGCATTAATCGAATCAATTGAGGAGATTACGAATGCTATAGATCAGAAACAGTATGCAGCTGGAGTATTTCTGGATCTCAAGAAAGCATTCGACACAATCAATCATGACATATTAATTAATAAACTGGAACGGTATGGGATTAGGGGGGTTGTACTGCAATGGGTGAAAAATTATTTAAGTGACCGGAAACAATTTGTGAAGCTAGGTGTCCATTCCTCATCATGCTTGGACATTGCTTGTGGTGTTCCACAAGGCTCTGTACTGGGTCCAAAATTATTTATTATTTATATAAATGATATTTGTAAGGCATCTGATATATTAAAATTAGTATTATTTGCAGATGACACAAATATTTTTTGTTCTGGGGGGAATCTAAAGGAGCTGCTGGATACAATTACTTCAGAAATGTGCAAAATTAAAAAATGGTTTAACAGGAACAAACTATCGCTAAATCTAAGTAAAACTAAAATTATCTTATTTGGGAATTCCCTTAGAAATGCACAAGTGCAGATTCATGTAGATGGTGTGGAAATTGAAAGAGTACTTGAACATAAGTTTCTTGGTGTGATTATAGATGATAAATTAAACTGGAAGTCTCATATAAATCATATACATAACAAAATTTCAAGAAGTGTCTCAATCTTGAGTAAAGTAAAACACATTCTGGACCACAAATCACTCCACATTCTCTATTGTTCCCTGATTGCACCGTATTTGAATTACTGTGCAGAGGTTTGGGGCAATACTTACAAATGTTCGCTATCATCAATCTTTATATTACAAAAAAGGGCCATAAGGATAATCCATAAAACTGGTTACAGAGATCATACAAATCCACTATTCTTAAAATCAAAAATTCTAAAATTCACAGATCTGGTTCATTTTCTCACAGCACAAATTATATATAAAGCAATAAATAACCTGCTTCCTGACAATATTCTAAAAATGTTTTCTAAAAGGGAACGGGGATACAATTTGAGGGGGGAATTAAATTTAAAACATCCTCGTATCCGTACAACATTAAAAAGTTTTTGCATCTCTGTGTGTGGAGTGAAGCTGTGGAACAGACTAAGTAAAGATATGAAGCAATGTCCAAGCATGGCGCAGTTTAAAAAGCGGTTTAAGGATATGGTTTTTACAGGGTACAGGGAAAAGGTAGAGATTTGATAGGGTGTTCTTGTCTAATATTTTCATGTGTGTGCGCATGCACGGGTTTGTTGGTATGGGTATATATATATATATATATATATATATATATATATATATATATATATATATATATATATATATATATATATATATATATATATATATAATTGTAGGCTGTGTATCCTTGAGGTGTTAATGGGGTTATTGAAAATGTGTATATGTGCGTATGTGTGTATATACGTATGTATGGATAGATAGAAACATATATGTGTATATATTTAAAAAAATAAATAAATAAATAAAAAAAATTACACATAACATATAATGTAATTGCAAGGAGGTATTTCTGTAGTCTATTGATACTAGATAGTGGAAAAGGGGTGGGATTAAATAAGCTTATGCTTCTTCCTGCTCCTTTTTGAACATGGACGTTATTTGGAGTTGTGGTTGCTCGTTTTCCTTTTGTTTGCTTTGTTCATTTGTCTCTTTTAATTCTATTTTTTTTATACTTTTTCAACATGTTCAAAATAAAGATTCAATCAATCAATCAATCAATCAACTTCAATCTATACACCTAAAAACCACAAACCAGGCGAGAAATTTGGGTGTAGTGATGGATGCAGACCTAAACTTAGAAAAACACATTAAGACAATAACAAAGTCAGCTTACTATCACCTCAAGAATATTTCAAGGATAAAAGATCTGATGTCTCAACAGGACCTGGAAAAACTAGTCCATGCGTTCATCTTTAGTAGGCTTGATTACTGTAACAGCATCTTTACAGGTCTACCTAAAAAATCAGTCAGACAACTACAGCTCATTCAGAACTCTGCTGCTCGAGTCCTCACTAAGACCAAAAAAGTGGACCACATCAGTCCAGCTCTGAGGTCTTTACACTGGCTGCCTGTCCGTCAGAGGATAGACTTTAAAATACATCAGTGACCTCCTGACCCAGTATGAACCTTCCAGATCCCTCAGGTCATCTGGATCCGGTCTTTTATCAGTTCCCAGAGTCAGAACCAGACACGGAGAAGCTGCATTCAGCTTTTATGCTCCTTATATCTGGAACAAACTCTCAGAAAGCTTCAGATCAGCTGAAACACTCAGTTTATTTAAATCCAGGTTGAAGACTCACCTATTCTCAGCTGCATTTGAATAAAGCACCAAATCCACACTTTTAAGCTTAAATTTCAAAACTTACATTTAACTACTGATTTTATCTATTGTTCTGATTTTATCTGTTTTGATTTTATATACCGTTTTGTTTGTTTGTTAATTAGTTAGTTTGTTTGCTTGTTTTAATCAATTTTAAATCATCCTTTTTATTTGTTTTTGTTTCTAATGTCTCTGTAAAGCACTTTGAATCACCTTGTTGTTGAATTGTGCTATACAAATAAACTTGCCTTGCCTTACTGATTGAAACTGGCTCCCCTAGTCTGCATGCCAAGTACCCTTGGGCAGGATACTAACCCCATGGTGCTCTCTGGAGCATCCATTAGAGTGCAGATGTGGGTGAATGTTAGTTAGGAAGCACTGAAAAACGCAGAAGAAAGCGCTTGTGAATGTGGCATATTGTAGAAGTAGAAGTGAGTAGAAAAGCGTTACATAAGAATCAGTTCATTTACCAAATGTGAAAAATTACATTGCTTATAAATAGGGCGAAATGTAAATCCATGTGAGTTTAATGGTTTTATAACCTCCCGAATTTTGATTAATTGACATCTACTGTAACAGCATACACTTGTCATTAGTTGTTACAAAAGTTAACTTTCTCATGTTAATGTTAACGTACATTTTAAAACCACATAAAGAGACATTTTTAGTGCCATGGAAGGTATTTTTTGTTCATTATCCTAACTTATATATAAGTCTTTATGCTTCCGCAAGTCTGACTCCGTGCTATGAACCTCAAAGTTACTTTTAATGGTCAGATGTTGCATGGTAGCTTGATGTGCCAATTAGCAATGGGATGGTAATCTCAGAGCACTTAAAGTGCCTGAAATGTGTCTCCCATTGATCAGACACTGATCTTTATATTTATATGTGAGTTCCAGAAGGTTTGTGCCTGAGGAGTTATTATGTTTCTGTAACCCAGTGAGTTTACACGACTCAGTAATGCACTACAACATGTTGTCTGTGAAGGTTCTCAGTCATCCAGGTCATTGTAGTAAAAGGAGCTTGCAAAGAAAAGCGTCTGGACTTCTTTAAGTTGCTTGAAGACGTTTCACCTCTCATCCGAGAAGCTTCTTCGGTTCTAAGGTCAAATGGTGGAGAGTCCCAGATATAAACCTAGTGGGAGTGACCCCCCACAGAGGGACAAAAGGACCCCCTGATGATCCTCTAATCGGGTGTGTTCATCGTGAAACCTGGCCCCACCTTATCATGCGAATTCCTGAGGTCAGATGGCCCAGGATGTGAGTGGGCGTTAAGGCGTCTGGGATGGGATCTCAAAACTGGATTATAGATGGCAGAGAGTTGGTGTCGTAAACCCCGCCTCTGTTCAAAGATGGTCGCTCACAGTGGACATAGATGGCTTCTTTCACTCCTCTCCATCTGTCCTCTCTGTCCAAAATGTGAACATTGGCATCCTCGAAAGAGTGTCCTTTATCCTTAAGATGCAGATGGACTGCTGAGTCTTGTCCTGTGGAGGTGGCTCTTCTGTGTTGTGCCACGCGCAGTTTCACACCTTGGCTCAGGCGATTAGAGGATCATCAGGGGGTCCTTTTGTCCCTCTGTGGGGGGTTACTCCCACTAGGTTTATATCTGGGACTCTCCATCATTTGACCTTAGAACTGAAGAAGCTTCTCGGATGAGAGGTGAAACGTCTTCAAGCAACTTAAAGAAGTCCAGACGCTTTTCTTTGCAAGCTCCTTTGACTACAACATGTTATTGTTAATTGGGATTTATCATTACTCTGTTAATCACTGAGTTGATCAAAAAATAAATCAATAATAAAAGATAAATACTATAAATATAAGAATAAAACCCCAAAGAGTATATTTAACACCCCTACTGGTTAGGAAGGAACAATCCCCGCCTTCCCCTGCTCTGTACCGTCATATGTGCTCAGACACAGAGACAGACGGAGGTGCACGAGACCATCGCTGATTTTCACCGCCAAGCTTTTTGCTGGAAAATAACTATTAACTTGATAAATTGAGCAAATATCCATACCGGAGATCTGCATGGACCTTGGAGAAACGGACCTGATTTGTGAACATTTTGGACCTTGAAACCATCGCGGTGAGTCAGAAGCTGTTAAGCTAACCTTGAAGCTAAAAAGCTAACAAGAAGTTAACGGGGAATATAATGGCCCAATTTCAATGTTGTAGATCTGCACGGGAGCGGATGAAGTGGACAAGATCCTCTCTGAGAGTTGAACATTAGAAGTGTGCTGGTGAGTTAAACTGGGGCTGGGCGAATCAGGCTAATTCAAAAGCTAACTAGCCTAATGCTCATAGCTGCAGCTGTAGCTGACCACGTTTTCACTGTGGGAGAACACACGGGGTTTCTCACGGAGTTCAGCCATTTTGAGCACTCAGCTTGTGTGCTGATGATGTTCTAGTATTACTTGTTGAATATTAAATGCACTAAAATTAGATGATGGAATAAGTTAATGTTGATCTTAAAGGTCATGAATCTACTTTATTTTGTTACATTTGATGCTCGAGCGGCACTGGATAGATGTCCGTGTGTATTCTTACTGTGCTGATATGTTACCACATACTGTAAAACTATAGCCTGTGGGTTTTTGTATATTCTTTTGGTAATTTTATTCTGTACATTGAGTGTAAATAATATATTGCTTCATTGATGTGCAGTGTAAAGCAAGGCTCCTGTAATTCAGTTAAAGGGCAATACTGTAAAAAAAAAAAAATCTACCATAGTTTATGGTTTATTTCTGATCTCTGATAGAAATGTGCACATTGATGATAGAATAAGCTGATTGTGATTTAAAGATTGCATTCATGATTAAGATGCACTGTATATACTATAGTTAGAAATTAGAATTAATGTTTTGTGCTTGTTTTGTTATAGCACTTACATTATTTGCATATGGCCATGTATATCATTAGAGTGTGAACTGAATTAGTAATAGTCCTGTTGTTTACAGGCTAGGTTTTTTTTATGGGATCGTGAGACCTGGATCTCTTCCTGACGAGGAAGATGGCGAGCCTTTCCCTTTGAACCGAACCACAGCCATTCCGAGTTGGCCCAGAAGGGCAGGATGCTCTTCTCTCATGAACAATTGCAACAATGCGGTAGGACGAAATCGCACCAATCACAAACTTTTGACCTATTGAATTTGACTTGACTGAACACTGACTATTAAGCCGGCAAGACTGACATATCTGAGCTCAGATAGGATTCTGATTGTTATTATTATTATTGCTGTCACTGTATTTTATTTTATGATTTCATTCCTGTTCATGAAATGCTGTTAAATTGTTGCTAAATAGTGTAATACAATTCATAGCAACTTTACCTGTGGCTCCAGTCATTCTTCTCCACGCAACTCACTTTATCCCTCCTACGAATCTAGCTATTGGCCCATTCTCTCCATCTTACTTTAATTTCCCCTACCCTATCCTGTACTTGGCTACATTTCCCAATACATGTGTAATCTATGTTCTGTGAAAGATATTGTCCAACTCCAGTGACACGGTGACAGTGTTTAACAAATTAGAAGTGAACTGGTATTTCCAGTTAGCTTTGGCTCACTTACACCTGGCTTCTACCTGTGAAGGGTTCTTTCTGAGTTGACTTCAATAATTACTTCCTCCAAACCATCAACGTGTCTTTTAGACCCAATTCCTAGAAAACTGCTCAAAGAAGTCCTGCCATTAATTAATTCTTCGATCTTAAATATGATCAACCTATCTCTAATGATCGGCTATGTAGCACAGGCCTTCAAGCTGTCTGTAGTTAAACCTTTACTTAAAAAGCATCTCTAGACCCAGCAGTCTTAGCTAATTATAGGCCAATCTCCAACCTTCCTTTCATATCAAACATCCTTGAAAGAGTAGTTGTCAAACAGCTAACAGATCATCTGCAGAGGAATGGCTTATTTGAAGAGGTTAATTATGGAGTTCCACAGGGTTCAGTGCTAGGACCAATTCTGTTTACATTATACATGCTTCCCTTAGGCAGCATCATTAGAAGACAGAGCATACATTTACACTGCTATGCAGATGACACCCAGCTCTATCTGTCCATGAAGCCAGATAACACACACCAATGAGTTAAACTGCAGGAATGTCTTAAAGACATAAAGACCTGGATGGCCGCTAACTTTCTGCTTCTTAATTCAGATCAAACTGAGGTTATTGTACTCGGCCCTGAAAGTCTTAGAAATATGGCATCTAAGCAGATTCTTACTCTGGATGGCATTACCTTGGCCTCCAGTAACACTGTGAGGAACCTTGGAGTCATTTTTGACCAGGACATGTCCTTCAACGCACATATTAAACAAATATGTAAGACTGCTTTCTTCCATTTGTGCAACATCTCTAAAATTAGAAATATCCTGTCTCAGAGTGATGCTGAAAAACTAGTTCATGCATTTATTACTTCCAGGCTGGACGACTGCAATTCATTATTATCAGGAAGTCCTAAAAAAAAAGCCTTCAGCAAATCCAAAATGCTGCAGCAAGAGTCCTGACAGGGACTAGAAAGAGAGAGCAGATTTCTCCTGTTTTGGCTTCCCTTCATTGGCTTCCTGTTAAATCCAGAATTCAAAATCCTGCTCCTCACATACAAGGTCTTAAATAATCAGGCCCCATCTTATCTTAATGACCTTGTAGTACCATATCACCTTATTAGAGCACTTCGCTCTCGCTCTGCAGGCCTACTTGTTGTTCCTAGAGTATTTAAAAGTAGAATGGGAGGGAGAGCCTTCAGTTTTCAGGCCCCTCTTCTGTGGAACCAGCTTCCAGTTTGGATTCAGGAGACAGACACTATCTCTACTTTCAAGATTAGGCTTCAAACTTTCCTTTTTGCTAAAGCATATAGTTAGGGCTGGACCAGGTGACCCTGAATCCTCCCTTAGTTATGCTGCAATAGACGTAGGCTGCCGGGGATTCCCATGATGCATTGAGTTTTTCCTTTCCAGTCACCTTTCTCACTCACTATGTATTAACAGACCTCTCTGCATTGAATCATATCTGTTATTAACCTCTGTCTCTCTTCCACAGCATGTCTTTATCCTGTCTTCCTTCTCTCACCCCAACCAATCACAGCAGATGGCCCCGCCCCTCCCTGAGCCTGGTTCTGTTGGAGGTTTCTTCCTGTTAAAAGGGAGTTTTTGCTTCCCACTGTCACCAAAGTGCTTGCTCATAGGGGGTCATATGATTGTTGGGTTGTTCTCTGTATGCATAATTGTAGGATCTACACTACAATATAAAGCGCCTTGAGGCGACTCTTGTTGTGATTTGGCGCTGTATAAATAACATTGAATTGAAAGGGTGTGTGAGCCCAGATGGAAACTGCATGTTTTCAACAATGCGTATTTATTTATATTTAAATAAAAGCAACATGAGTACGGTACATGTTGAGCTTCCCTTTTAGATCCAGATTTGTGTTAGAAGTTCAAACTGAATGGAAAGAATCATTTTAACAGTACAAAATAGCACAACACAAAGACCAACAAATACAAATAAGGTGATAACTCATCCAGACACATCCCTCTCTCTCTGTGCCACCTACTTCAATTTTCCTCATCTACACCTCCTTTCTGTCTGCCCTTCCCTCCTTCCCCATTTTGCTCCCCTCCTTTCCTCATCTCCTCTCTAATGCGTCCATCTTTCTCTCCCTGTTCAGCACAGTAGGGGAGAGCAGCTTTTGAAACTCATTAAGTAAAGACCTACAGAGCACTGTGGTGTGCATGTGTGTTGTGGATGTCTGGTTTTTCTGTACATATTAAGAATTTATGACTTATAACCCTTACTATGTGTCTACTTGTGGACGTACTAATAGCAAGAAAAATGGATGAAAGTTGTGCTCATGTACCTTTTGAAGATTCTTGTCTTTGTTTTAACCATCTGGTTGTGTGTAAGAAAAAAAAAAGGCATAATTTCTGGTATCAGATTTCATTTTTGTCAAAAATGTTGGGAGCCATTTTACTATTTCACAAAAATATTCCCTTATTTTGAATTTGATGGCAGCAGCACATCTCAAAAATGTTGGGACAGTGCCATGTTGTTATAACAGAGGCAGTATGTAGTTTAGTGTTGTCTTGCTGAAATATGGAAGACCTTCCCTAAAAAAGACATTTCTAGGCTGTTGTTCTTAAACCTGTATATGCCTTTTAGCGTTGATGGTGTCTTTCCAGATTTGCACACTGCCAATTCGATAGGTTCTAATCCACTGCCATACTACCAGAGATGCAGTCTTTTAAATTGATTGCTGATAAGAAAGCAGATTGTCCTTCTCCACATTAGTCTCGAGGACACACTGTCTATGTTTTTAAAAAAGGCATTTCAAATTAGGATTCATCTGACAGTTTTCCACAGTTTTCCTCATATCCATTCTAAATGAGCTTTGGCCCACAAACAGCAGTGTTTCTGCATTCATGTCCCTTACATTTCTCCAGAACCTTTTGAAAATATGTACTGTAGGTGAAGAGAGATTCAACATTATTATCACTGCACCAAACTACATTACATTATTCTGAATTGGAGATAAATTATCTGAATTTCAGGAGCGGGGCCATGCTTCCAAACACGCCCCTTCTGCATCTTATGTATATATGACCTCCCCAGTTCTACAAGCTGCTCGTTCTCATTTCCATGCCCCACCCTCACTCCCTTCTTCTCATTAGTACACAGGAATCTGCCAGGTCCGAGAGCCGCCGCCAGTCCCCATCGAGGTTTTCCCCAGCTCATTTCTCAATTAAGCTGTGGTGGGGCGTGGTCTGCGGTGCCGTGCAGGGAGGGCGGACGCACCTGCACGGGATCCTTAATCACACCCGCCTAGAAACACAGGGACTCAGGGGTTGGTGTGTGTTGTGGTGTGACAAATATTGAATAAAATTGCTCAAACCTATGATCCCTGGACCCGCCGTGTCTCATTCACACCACACAAGCCATTCGCCTTTATCTACTAGAAACACTACAAAACCTAAAATGAGGACGAGGGCCCAGCGAGTGAAATGATTCCATGTTGATGTTGAAAGATTTTTGCAGAGTGGTGAACCTCTGTCCGTCTTTACTTTGGAGAAACTCTGCCTCTCTGAGATGCTGTTTTTACACACAGTCATGTTACAGAACTGTTGCCACTTAACCTAATTAGTTGTAAAATGTTCCTCCAGCTGTTTCTTTTTGTGCCGCATTTCCAGCATTTTGTTGCCCCATCACATTTGTGTAGATGTGTTGCTGCCATCAAATTCCAAATGAGCTGATATTTTACTGACTTAGCAAAATGTGCGTTACCACATCACAGCAGCCCTACCCAGCAGCCTTGACCCACACCAGTTTGCCTACAGAGCAAACCGATCGACAGAGGACGCCATAGCAACAGCACTCAATGTAGCATTAACACATCTGGAGAGGCAAGGAAGCTATGTGCGTATGCTCTTTGTGGATTATAGCTCGGCATTTAATACCATTCTTCCATACAAACTGGACGCCAAGCTAAAAGACCTAGGGCTTCCTCACAGCACCTGTAAGTGGATCAATAGCTTCCTCACCGACCGCAGACAGAGAGTGAGAGTGGGACGTTACACATCTCCAGCCCTAAATCTAAGCACTGGGTTGCCACAGGGCTGCGTGCTTAGTCCACTGCTCTACTCGCTTTATACACATGACTGCACCCCCGCCCACCAGAGCAACACCATTGTAAAGTTCGCAGATGACACTACTGTGGTGGGGCTCATATCTGGGGGAGATGAGTCTGCCTACAGAGATGAGGTGGAGCGGCTGTCTTAATGGTGCAAGGATAACAACCTTCTCCTAAACACGAAAAAGACCAAAGAACTCATAATTGACTACAGAAGACACAAGACAGAAATCCAACCACTAATCATCAGCGACGACTATGTGGAGAGGGTGGCAGACTTCCGCTTCTTGGGAGTCAGCATAGAGGGAAACCTATCCTGGAGTGTGAATACCTCTGAGCTACTGAAAAAGACACAACAGAGACTGTACTTTCTGAGAGTGCTTAGGAAGAACAACATCACACAGAGACTGCTGGTGTCTTTCTACAGAGCCTCCATCGAAAGCATACTAACGTACTGCATAGGCATATGGTACGCTAGCTGCACAGTGGCTCAGAGGAAAGCACTCCAGGGAGTAATCAACGCTGCCCAAAGGACAATCGGCTGCCCTCTCCTCAAACTGAAAGACCTACACAGTTCCCGCTGCCTCAAAAGAGCCCATAACATCATAAAGGACACCTCACACCCTGGACACTCCATGTTCGAACTGCTGCCTTCAGGTAAACGGTATAGAACAACATACACAAGGACTAACAGACTCAAACACAGTTTCTACCCAATTGCAATATCATGTCTCAATGCTACTAAAAGTAGATGACTTTCATTGCCCCTGTTGTCATTTGTGCCCTTGATGTTGGAATGCTTTCAGACATGTTTTGTTGGATGCGCTAACAAATTGACTGAGTGATTGATTGTTTGAGTGATATATCAACTAGGTCGTATGTTGAGTGTCTGTATGGGGCCTTAGGCCTGGATTGCTTGGGTGTATTTACTGTATGAGAACACTGTATTTTATATGTATTTCTATCTTTTATATCATATCTATTATAGTTTTTAAGTATTTATCTTTCGTGATGTTGCACTGACCGGAGACATCTTTCAATTTCATTGTACTTGTGACAATAAAGAATATTCTATTCTATTCTATTCTATGTCCCAGTTTAAACACTTTTCTATGTCCTGTTGTAAACATTTGCATTTTTTTTAATTTAAAGAGCATTTTACACAGCATCCCAACTAAATGGAATTGGTTTATAGAACAAACCATTTTGTCAGAAATCTATGAGATCTTCACTCAGACCACAAATAACACTAAGTAATCAAAAATCAGTACTGTGCAATAGTGTGCATTTTTCAAATGCGCCTCTTTTTTGCATCGATAGTGGCTTGATGTTTGCAACCCGGAAGTTTCATTTTCCTGGATTCTGAATATGAAATCCACATTTGCTTCAAGTCTTTTTCCTAGTCCCAATATTAAGCTCATTAAACCCCTGCAGACTTTGTTTCTGTTGTACAATATTCTTCACTGAACAACTGGTAGGGAAGAAATTACAAAGTTAGGAATGTGATTTTTACACTGACTATGATGTGCATTACACAAAGACTGAAAAAACTCACAGAAAATAAAATCACATGAGTTGCTTTAGTAATCAGAGACATCTGTGAAATTTAAACTTGTGTCTGTAACCACTTCATTTTCTTTTTGTAATTTACAAAACACTGCAGTGTAGTGAGCAATGACTACTTAATGTTTAACAGATGCATGTAGAAATATAGTCAAAGAATTCTGTGGCACTGCTAACGACTGTGTGTTTAATGTGGCGCTGAAGAGCAGCTGAATGTGTGCAGCTAAAACTAAACGCAGATCCAGACAGCACAGCATCTGTCGAGTCCCGTAGTTTCATTTCATTTATCCTTGCGTTCTCATTTTCATATCTTGCTCCACATTTATGAGCTGAGCTGTCCTTTGTGCCTGTCGCTGCGCACATGTGTGTGTGTGTGTGAGCAGGTGAGAAGCTAAGCTGACAGAGATGGACCACTTCACTTTACTGAGATGACGGTTCCATTGTTAATGATGTTATGTACATCCGGGGGCCAGTGAGACACACACACACACACACACACACACACACACACACACACACACACACACACGCCTACAGTACATGCTCACCAACGCTGCAGATGGCAGACAAATAAAGACAAATAAATATGTGCACGCACATATGGCACCAAGATTAAGGTTTGTTATTAATAACTTAAAGCGACAAGAATCGCTCCACTTCAGGAGGTTGATCTGCACTCCGATCACACCTACACACACAGCTACACCTGCACTACAAACTGCTCATATATGAAAGGAGAGGCAGTAAGGGAAAGCATAGCTTAAGGTTTTGTATGATACTGTGCTTTGAGGAAGTAATGGGACAATCTGCTGGGAAAGAGATGAATTCACTGGGTGCTGCATCCAAGAGTCAATGCACAGAGTGCAAACTGCAGATGTGGACACTGCACTGAGGGTGTGGCCGTGCTCTTTACCAGTGTCTTTGTGGTAGAAGACATGGCGTTAACTGCAAGGAAAGAGTGATTTTTTAAAATTGTTTTTATTATGTTTATTATTTTATCGGATTTATTATTCTTATTGTATTTCTTATATTTCTGTTGTTCAGCACTTTGGTCAGCCTTGTATGTTTTTAAAGTGCTATATAAATAAACTATGATGATGATGATGATGATGATGATTTGCACCACTCTCATACCGGCAGCTGTTGGTCATTTGTTTGGTACATTTCACTATTTATTTATTTCATTTATAACGTGAACTACCACTATTTTACCCCTATATATTTCCTTGTCTTTTTTTATTTTTTATACTAATGTGAGAGAGAAACAGCATTACGATTCTCCTGTATGCCCTCTACATGTAGCGAAGTGACAATTAAAACAACAAATTTTTAAAATCTTTGAAAAAAAAGGTTAGCAACTGTTGGGTCTGCGCTTCCACATACGTGCATGTGTGCATGTATGTGCGAGCATCTGCATGTGTGTGCGTAGGTGCACGTGAGTGTGTGTGTTTGTGTTTGGGGGTGCGTTTGTGTGAACTCCTGCCCACAAAAGGGTCATAAAAGCAGGAAGCTTACTAAACAAGAAAACAGAACCCTCACATGACCTTTGATCATGCTGCTTGAACTAAGACTTACAAATTTAAGTAACACAATGACAACATTTAACAATTTGTGTCCAACAGCAACATCTTTCTACTATGAAGATTTTGGAGAAGTACTGAAAAAAAAAAGAACTTAAATGTGCTGATGAACAAATAATGAACAAAATAATTTAGTAGCAAAAGTTATGGAGGAATGAAACACAAAGACAAAAATACACAATGTGTATATGCAGTGTTCGGTAAGTTACTTTAAATTAGTAACTTAGTTACATTACTAGTTACTTAAAGTAACTCAGTTACTTCAAGTTACTCGTGTTACACCCCGGCATCAAAACACCAAACTATTTACAACCGGGGGGGAAGATCGCGACCATGACAAACTGAAACACAGGGCTTAAATACATAGAGGGAGCAATCAGGGAATGGACAACAGGAGGGAAACACAGCTGGGGCAAATCAGAACTGACGAGACAAGGAAGCGTAAACTGAACACACTGAGATAAGACAGACCTTCAAAGTAAAACAGGAAACACATAACAGTCACGCCTAAAACAAAACACTGACAACACCGAATCGTAACAGTTCCCCCCACCCAAAAATCAAACATTTAAAACATGTAACCCCAAAGAAAATGTTTGATTCATGCCCAGCGCATACGGCACCGGCTGCTGTTCTGCAGGCGACGCTGATGGCTGGACGAGCCCCTTGGATCCCCCAGTGGAAACGGAAGGCTGGAGCGGTCCCTCGAACCCTCCAGCGAAGGCGGACGAAGGCTGGGGCGGTGCCTCGGACCCCCCAGCGAAGACGACGAAGGCTGGGGCGGTCCCTTGGACCCTCCAGCGAAGGCGGATGAAGGCTGGAGCGGTCCCTCGGACCCTCCAGCGGATCCCGGACGAGCCCCCATTATGTTACACCCCGGCATCAAAACACCAAACTATTTACAACTGGGGGGGAAGATCACCATGACAAACTGAAACACAGGGCTTAAATACATAGAGGGAGCAATCAGGGAATGGACAACAGGAGGGAAACACAGCTGGGGCAAATCAGAACTGACGAGACAAGGAAGCGTAAACTGAACACACGGAGATAAGACAGACTTTCAAAGTAAAGCAGGAAACACAACCGTCACGCCTAAAAAAAACCACTGACAACACCAAATCGTAACACTCGTTACTTTCAAAGTAACTAGTTACTAGGGTGGCAGCACGGTGGCACGGTGGTTAGCACTGTTGCCGCACAGCAAGAAGTTCCTGAGTTCAATTCCACCATCAGGCCGGGGTCTTTCTGTGTGGAGTTTGCATGTTCTCCCCGTGTTTGCGTGGGTTCCCTCCGGGTACTCCGGCTTCCTCCCACCGTCTAAAGACATGCAGCTTGTGGGGATAGGTTAATTGGATAATCCAAATTGTCACTAGGTGTGAATGTGAGCGCGAATGGTTGTTTGTCCCTGTGTGTTGGCCCTGCGACAGACTGGCGACCTGTCCAGGGTGTACCCCACCTCTCGCCCTATGACAGCTGGGATAGGCTCCAGCGCCCCCTGCGACCCTGAAAAGGATAAGCGGAAGTGAATGGAATGGATGGATAGTTACTAGGGAAAGTAACTTTGGTTTTACTCAGACTTCTCTTGTTAATGTGTTGCTTCCATTACTGGATACCCAGCCAGACTGCCAGTCTTCTAGCTTGCTTACTTGCCACAGTGCACTGTGCCACCTACCAACAGAAAGGAAAAGATAATGTGCACATTTCCACGAGAGAAATCCCACGCCTGGACCGTCATTGACTGCTGACATGATTCTAGCCTACGTCACAGAGTCATGTGCGCTTTTTACATCCAACACAAAAACTGCAGTCGTGGTGCTTTGATTGTACTCAGAACTCTGAAATTCTGCCTTCTGAATAGGAAGATGTAGGTAACACCAGACTGCAGATGAGCTGCATACAGGGCTGATATTTTCTCTGAATACCAGACGATTCTGTTTTTTACGGGACGGTTGGCAACTCTAATAATTAACCTTATGAACAAAATAAAGTTCAACATCATTAACTTCATAGCACCCACCCAGCTGTATAGAAACTCCGTCATGCTAGCTAGCACGCAGTACGAAAAAGTCAGAATAATGAAAATAAACTCCACCTAAACTTGGTTTATATCTGACCCAGATGGACTGCAGGTCATAACTTCTTACCTGAAGTGCAGTTCACACTTGGACCGGCGGCCGCCTCAGGTCTCTTTTCCTTCTGCGTCCCTTTTCCCTCATCCACCTGCTGGCCTCCACCACTTGCTAATGTTACTGAATCTGTGGAAGCTCCGCGATGCCACCACACGAAGTAACGAATAACGAGCCTATCTAAATCCCAGTAACGACTAACGTGTTCCTGATTTTGGCATAATAACTAGTTACCGTGCTCGTTACCACAATAATAACGTAGTTACTGTAATGTGTTACTTAATAACGCATTAGTCCCAACACTGTGTATATGTAGGCAACATAAAATGGGTAAAAAAGTTTTCATGTACCTGTGGTGAAGCTACAGCATGTAAATCTGAAAGTGTTGAGATGTAGGAGGGGGACTAAAATTAAGGCCCCTAGACCAGTACACTGTGCAACACGAGTGTCTTTAACACTTATCAGGCCTCCTGTTGGGGGTGTGACAGTTGCACAGTAACAGTTTAGTAAATGATTATAGTCCAGAACAGCTTCTCCTCAAAGGGGAATTATCTTCTAGCATGTTCAATTTCACTCAACAAGGAAAGAAGATTTGCTCCTTAGCGTGCTTTGTGACAATCCAAAGAGCTGAAAGAAAAAATATATTTTGCTTTCATTTTCTTTCCTGAAGAAATGTATGTGGGCTTTAAAATAAAGAGCAGACAGGAACACGTAGCATTTAATAAGATCATGATGACAGATCAGATTTTGAGTGGCTGTTGCGATAGAACGCTTAATTATGTTGGGGGGATTGGAGATTACACATACTTTTTAACCAGGAAAAACTCCAGAGGCACTTGGAGTAATCAGACCTCCATCTCTTTAAAATAGCTTTTGAATGCATTTATATTTCAGGCTTTTTTGATATCATATATCTTTCTGTGCTAGAAGAGTAAAGTCACTAGTGGCAGTAATGTTTGATAGAAGCAAAGCTCACAAATAGGAGAGACAGATGCATCTGCACCTTTGCAACAACTTGCTAAACTCATTTCAAAAATGTCAAAAGAGTCTCAGTACAGCTAATGCTTGGATCTGGTGGTTCTGTTATGCTCTGACTGGCATTTTTCATTTTTTCTTTCTTTTTGGTTACAATTGTTGTCTAAGACAGACAGATGAGTCGCTCGAAATCAATAGAAAGTTGTTCTGAATCATTGCCTTTCTGTCACGAAGGAACTGGCTTCTTCCAGGATGCCAGAAGTGTGAGGATTCACTGCAGGTTTCGATTAGGATGAAAATGACGTAAATCACAGGCTATAATCCTTGTAGTCAACAGATCCAAGCTCATTTGATCACCTGTTTGAGATTTTGGACTTGCCACCACTCTCGTTTACATAAGAAAACATAAGAATGAGTATAGTATGATAGAACTGAAGAATCAGTGGCATTACATTTTAGTTTATGAGATAAGATAAGAGAAGAGAAGATGACCTTTATTAGTCCCACGAGTGGGAAATTTGTTTTGTTAGAGCAGTGGACAGTACAAAGTTGCACAGAAAAATTAGAGAAAAACACCGGAATAAGATATCAATAAGATACTGTACACAATAGAATAGAATAAAATAAAACAAAATACTATATATAATCGAATAAAATAGAATACAACTGCTGAGCCCCTGACCGTGGCTCAGGGGTTTGGGAAGCGTATCTGTAACCGGAAGGTCGCCTGTTCGATCCCCGGGCTCTCTGTCCTGGTCGTTGTGTCCTTGGGCAAGACACTTTACCCTACTGCCTACTGGTGTTGGCCAGAGGGGCCGATGGCGCGATATGGCAGCCTCGCTTCTGTCAGTCTGTCCCAGGGCAGCTGTGGCTACACCTGTAGCTGCCTCCACCAGTGTATGAATGTGAGAGTGAATGAATAGTGGCATTGTAAAGCGCTTTGGGTGCCTTGAAAAGCGCTATATAAATCCAATCCATTATTATTAAATACAATATGAGTATAATACAACGATGCCAGAAAGAGTATTGCGCTTAGTCTTATTACACATGTGGATGTGTGTGTTTGATCAGTTGAAGTCTTTGTTGTGGAGTCTGACAGCAGTGGGGAGGAAAGACCTGCGAAATCTCTCCGTCCCACATCGTGGGTGCCTCAGCCTGCCACTGAAGGGGCTTCTCAGTGCTGTCAGAGTCTCCTGCATGGGGTGGGAGATGTTGTCCAACAGGGATGACAGCTTAGCCACCATTCTCCTGTCACTCACCACCTCCACTGTGTCCAGAGGGCATCCTAGAACAGAGCTGGCCCTTCTGACCAGCCTGTTCAGTCTCTTCCTGTCCTTCCTGTGTTATTTAATTAAAAAAACTAATTGATGCGTTTTCATTAGCTTAAGAGTTAATCCACTGAAAACACATAAACCTGCCACATACAGAGTGCTCCAAAAGCAGAGAATTTGTAACCATTCACGTGCCATGGATGCAAATTTTAAACTCAAGATATGAAGGATCATTCCTGTCCTAGACAGCATCCTAGTTCTTCCTTGGGGTAAACAGCCTGCACTCATTACAGATGAGCTGGTTGTCCTACAGTGGCCACGCCCATTATGATTATGCACTTGATTTGGGAGGAGTAAGAAAAACAGAGCTCAGTTGGCTGCAATCTCCTAACATTTCCCTTCAACCATGCACCAATTTATTTTACTCATTTCAGACTCATAATGTCTAAATTCAATCTAAAGTGAGGGTCTGTGTTCAGGAAGACCTAACCGGGGTGGTGGATTATACACAAAGATTGTCAGGTTTCGTAGATCGGACTCACGCACAGACCACTAGTGTCTTCAAAAGGTGCATTTATTTACAGTGTTCCTCTACAGTGGAATTCATATATACATATAATGGTGTCAAGGAAAAGGGGCCGGGGTTCCAGGGTCCAGGAGCGAAAAAGGCAGGAGTCCAGGAAGGGAAGGTTTTCATTCAGCCCTCACATATCTCCTCTCCTTTCCTCTATCTCTCTTGCTTCCATTCAGTCGCCAGGCACAGGGAAAGAACAGGTCCAGAGGCGATCTATACACAGGCAGAGAAAACCATTAGTTTCCTGGTTCAGACAGGCTCACAAACTGACTTAACAAAATACAGGATGACTGACGCTGATGGCTCAACGATCCAGCGACGAGTAGAGCAGACTCGCCCTCTTAAGAAGGGTTCCAATCTCTTCTGATCAGCAACAGATGTGCTGATCACCTCCAGGTGTGTAGGCCAGGAGCAGGAGCCCATACTGAGCTCCGCCCCGGCAGGAGAAAGAGAGAAAGGAAGAGGGCGAGAGAGAAAGGAAAACAAAAACAAATCACCTGACAGCTGTCAGCTGTCGAGGAGCGGAGACCATGACGAAGATGACCCTAATTCCTTAACAGTTAATTCCATACTCATGAAAGTCTGCACACTATGACTGAACATCCACTGTACTCATGCACACATTGTGCAAACAATGATGGGCCCAGCTTCACATCAGCTTCTTGGTTAATTTAAAGAAGTTGTCAGAGGTTAATATTTCTGCATATTTATGTTCACAGACAGATTTTGACTGTATTTGACTAAAAACTATCCTCAAACAGAAAAATGTCCAACATTTTACTGGAGGTCAGTAAGGGTTCCCTCAGCTCAGGCTCCTCTAGACTTCTAGACTCCTCTAGTCTCCAGTGAGGAGTATGTTTTACGCTACTACAGGAAATATGCGTCCAGTCTTAACCTCTGGCTGGCCTCTGGCTCCCATGGCTTCTGAGTCTCAGTCTTTTCCCAGTTTTCTGTGTTCGTCTCACCGTTTTACTCCTCGCCCTTCTGTGATTCGAACTGCTTCCATCCACAGACTTCTTTTCATTCCACACAAAGTTCTCATGTTCAGCTCCTGTTATTACTTTCCTGTTTGTTTAGCAGTATCTATCCCCCCACTCACCTTCACCCTTCTTTCTCTTTCCTCTTACACATTTATTCCAGCTGCTGCCCCTGCTCTCTTCTTCAGACGAACACATCAGTGTGTTCACATCCCTCCTTCTCAATCTTCTTCTTCTTCCCTCCCCTCCTCCTCTGTTGCCCCATACCCCCAGTGCTACACGGATTTCATATTTTCAAAGTCAAATAGCAGTCGCTGGAATGCCAAATGGGACCAGAGACACATGCGGGTCGACTCTCGCAGGTTGCCATCTCACTTCAAATGAGAAAAGAAGAAACAAAAGACACAGGCTGCGAGGCAGATAACAGGAGATGGGATGCAAACAGGATATCAAATACAGTATATCTTCCTATTCTCTATCCTATTTCCCTCCCCCTCCCTCTCTTCTCTACAGTTGGAGACCAGGTGCTAGAGGGGGAGATGAGAAGGGAGGGTGGGAGGGTGTGTTTTTGTGTGTCTGCATGTGTGTGTACTTAGGAGAGGCAGCAGTAGCAGATAATTGGAGAGGCACACCTGGATGCTGGTCACCTATCAACCCTGACCCTCTGCCCTTCAAACCAGCATAATTCACTCTGGGTGCATACTGTGAGTGTGTGTGTGGTGAACTTTTCCTGCCCAGCCAGCATGCTATTGTGCGTGTATGCCCGTCTTTACGGACTGTCCATGTCCAGCAGTCAGTATGTGGGCAGGTGTGTGTGTCTGTCCATCTTCAGTGTGTGTGTGAGAGAGGGAGATGGTGCTGGTGAGCCTTAGGTCATGCAAGTCTGCTATAAAAGATTCAGGAATGACTGATGACCTCGACCAAGTGAAAAAGCTCTCACTTTCTCAAACAGTCTTCTATGGGAGACAGTTATTTTCTTTTTAATGTAACCTTTGCTTTGGCAAAGAAAACACATCAAAAATTCCCTTTCAGCGCTGCACCCTGTGCAGAGGCTGTCCACTGGTTTAGTGAAAAAGCTCGGTTGCATTGTTCATGGCCCAGGATTTCAGACTGGTGTCAAAGATGCAAAATCATTTTGTAACAGACCAAAAACTAGAAGGTGAACTAAAGTTACTTTACAGATCCAGTCAGTGAAGAATTCAAAGCAGTGCTACTAGTCGTGGTTGTTATTGGGCTTTCATCAAGGAAAAGAAGATTCAAAGCTTCTTATTAAATCATTACATCTCAGACTAGTATCACTTTTTACTTTGTATTATTAACCAAATGTATTTTTACACTAGTTGCTGAACGTGTTCATAATTATTCATATTTTTGCTGAGACTGCAGATTAATATCACTGCTGGTAATCAGGAATACTGTCATCAGTGTGAGGTTAGTTTTCAGCAACAAGTCAAATGTGATTCACTCAGGTTAACTGATACTCATTAGAGCTGATTGTATATTTCTGTTTTCCCACCTGTGATATTTTCACTTTGCCTGCTTAATCACAAAGCCCACTAATCTGTGACAGTGTTATGACTATCAACCCTGGTGCTGCGTCCAGGCTTCTACTGAGGCGCTTGTCTTTTCAGCATGCTGCAGCACTGCGGTCCTTGTTTTCTTCAATAGGCATGAGTCCTAACATACTACATAATCATCATTCATCTCCTGTATTTCTTTGTTCCTAACAAAGTTAATGTGTATCACTCCTTTAAGCTAAGCTTTAAAATCTCACACTCTACAATTCAGCCTTCAGCCTTTTTTTTTTGGTAGCAATTAATTCATACTCTGCAGAAAAAATAACAATCATTAAGTCACTGTGGTTGTGTCAGAGACTCTTTTATGTACTGTTTAGTCCATTTTTCGACTAATGGACCATATCTCTGCCTGTCAGGCAACTACAGGAGCTGTGGCCACACTGACTGACCCACAATGTGTACTTAAACTGACAGCATTTACCCGTCAAATCCCCCCAAAACATTCTTCTTGCTCAAGGTTCAAGGTTCAAGGTTCTTTATTTGTCACATGCATAGTTATACAAGTATAATGTTAGATTTGTATTGTTGATTGTCATTTATGCTTAGAAATATTTACTTATATATGCTTAGAGTTTTATAATTAGTTGTAGATTGGTAGAGGTTGAGCAGGCAGGTACGTTGCAGGTCAGAATTCCTTTGACAGGAGTTAGCTGGTTAGCTATTTGAGTGAGAGCAGATTTGGATTGAGGAAAGTCCACAAGAACACAGGAATGTCAAAGAGGAAACGTCAGCCCACTTTTTCCTGGAAGAGTTACTGGAAACAGGTGAGAGGGCAAAGTTAAACAGGTCAGCAAGCAAGAGCTAGTTCTGAGCATAGCATAGAATAGAATAGAATAGCCTTTATTGTCATTGTACAGAGTACAACGGAATTGGAGTGCCACTCCCTTGGTGCAAGTTTCAATAATAAATATAAATGTAAAATATAAAAAGTACAAAAAAAACAATCGTAAGTACTCAAACAATAGTAAGTACAATATATACAGGATAGCAGCATTAATATAATGACAGTATGAATAGCAGCATAATATAATGACAGTGACGGTATGGAATAGGTTCAATTGTTTTTGTGCTTATTTACTACGGTGATAGCTCTGGGAAAGAAGCTATCCCTGAATCTGTTTGTCCTGGTTTTATGTGACCTGTACCGTCGGCCTGACGGTAATAGTTCAAACAGTTGGTTGCTGGGGTGAGAGTGGTCCTTGATGATATTGCCAGCTCTGCTGAGGTACCGAGAGTTTGCAGTGACCTCCAGGCTGGGCAGAGAGCAGGTGATCTTCTGGGCTGTGTTGGGCATGAAGGAGCACCAGTGAGAATGCAGAGGGGAAAAAGCCCCAGTCTGGGGGGTTAGCCATATTATTTGTCAGATAATTCCATTAATAAGGAGCCCACAGCACAAACATAACTGACTGGTCCACACTGAAAAAAATAATCAGTGGGATAAACATAAAAATATTATTGTAATCGGTTGCACGAAATTAAGTTATGTTTGGTTAACCTTAGTTTTTTATGTTATACCTGCACACATTTTTCTGGTAACATGAACATGACTTTTTTATGTTGTTGTTATGTTTTTCATTCCGGTCGAATATTTATAGAAACCACTTGTTTATCAGACATGAACATTTTGTGTTAATTGTATTGGACTACTATATGTTATATTGACAAGATTATTTTATGGTAAGCTTATTTTATTTTATAACAAATTTCTAATATATAATATATAATATAATATAGTATATAATTGAGTGTTCAATAAATAAAACTAAATTAAGGCTGATCTTACTGTATGTACTGTACACTTTCTCTTCAATCAAAGAAATAAGCAAAACATTTTTGAACAATGACCTGTGTATTTTTGAAAATACTACACAGTTGTAACAATGGACTTTCAATTCAGGCTTCCAAAATATACATGGGTCATATTTGTACAATGCATCTCTTGAAAAACATTCCATAACATTCCTCAAAGTTATCTGCTGTAACCTGAATTCAACATTGTGGGGCCTTATGACATCACGCTTATGTAAAAAATAGTTTTTTAAATGTAAGAGCCATAAAGTAATATGGCAACAGGGGTGTAATTATTAAAATGACACAAAGAAGAGACTTAAAATAACATTATAACCCACAGGCACACAACCAAGAAACCTAAACTGATTAGTATTGGCTTGCTTCTATCACTAAACATCACAATCACTAATACTAGATGATGCAATCTGTTTGTAGTGGTGCACCTTGGGAAAAAAAATTGCAAACTGGTGAAATTGGTGCAAGGCACCATTTCCATTGAGAAAAATGGACATTCAAAGTTTGAATTTCTTTTTTAAAAGAGCCATGGCTTGAAAAGTGAAAACTGCAGTAATAAAGGCCCCAAGTTGAAAAGTGCCAGAAAAATAAGTTTCACTATGTACTGCAACTTTACCAGTGCTGGCTTAAAAGAAAGGATAGTACATATTCGAAGAGGTAAACATGTTGTTCCCACATCATAACTGGAAAACTGTTCAATTGTACAGTCTGGTCCTGAAAACCTGGGCCTTCTTTGAAAGGCTGTTCCTTTTGAGCTCCATAACCAGTTTCTATACCTCGAAGGTATACTTTTCCAGTGGGTAGGTGAGGTTCAAAGTGTACATTAGTCCAAACAGCATTGCTGCTGCTAGGGTATAGTTATCCAAATCCTGCCAGACTCTCTGGCCTTCAAGGACTATCCCGATGTCTTCAGGGCTGCCATTGGCATCTCTTGACTTTATGATGTAAATTCCCATGGTTGTTTCCTTATTAGATCGTTGGATAATGGCTTCATCTGTGGCCTAGAAAATGCAGAATTCCAAAATTTAATTAAACAGAACACTGGTCAAAGAACATTATATCAAATCTTATTTTAATCTGTGTCACTATTCCAAAAAATGTTAACATTAACACATTAGGTGAAAAAAAAAAAAGGATTCGTTACAGCATGTGATTTGAGTCCTCAGAATGCTTAAAAAGGTAATGCATGAAGTGAAATCTCCATGCAAAGAAGCAGAATACTGTCAGAGCATAGAAAGGTGTTCAACTATGAACTCCACACATCGTTCTGATGCAGGTAAAAGAAAAAACAAAAACAAAAAACGCACCCATGGTAAATTGTGAAAATCCCAGGTGATTTTCAACATACTCCTGGCATAGAGTGACAAGCAGCATTTTGTTAAAATTATTATTTTCCCTAAAGTGTATACACAAATTATTTTTTTCTTACCTGGGCCGTGGGCTCCAGAATGTTCTTAAGTCTTCTTCCTATTTGTCCTCCTCGCCTTTTGAAGACCTTTATTAGTTTGTCAGATAGCACATCTATCTGCGAGAGTAATCTGGACTGCAGTGGCATGGTGGTAATGCGCTTAAACTCTGCATTTATCAAAAAAGAGAAGTTATCACATAAAAATGCTGTCAAAATCTCAAATCTCACAAGGTTACATCCACACAAAGTTGTTATTTTTTGTCATATTACTATTTATTAGCTATGGGTCCCATGTTGCTGAGCAGTTCCATAGTTGCCCTTACTTCCATACCACCCAAAGCCTGTTTGCAACCACAGCAGTTGCCTCCTTCTGGCCATTTTGCAGTTCTGCCAGATGACCCAGAAACTACATCTAATATTGTCATATACACATCAAGGTCTTTCATTAATACTTAGTTAAATTAGTTAATTTGACCTTTCCAGAAAATTTACCTTACAGAATGTGAGATAACATATGCAAATCTTCACTAGTAAATAAAATAATGTTATTAAAACCTTAACTCATTCACTGCCAGCCATTTTCAAATCAGGTAACTCCCCACTGCCAGGGTTTTTGGGCATTTTTACTCATTTTTGAAGAGCCACAGAAAACTGTGTGTTATGATCATATAAACGCTGAACCTACCAAAATGAAGAACAGACTCTCTTCTTTCATCCAAAAAAAAAAGCTTGTTTCTACCATTTTCCATTCTTTAGTAATCAGCTGTAGAAGAGAGGTGGGTTCCACCAAAAATGCCTGTTTTGACCAAAAAAAGGGAGAAAACGAGCTTTTTGTGAAAAATACATTTCAAGCAGAAAAGTGCCTTTGACACTAATATTTCTTGCTTTGTGACACCTCTAACATATAAAATAGTTTTTCACTTCTATAAAACAGAAATAACACTGAGAAAGGTTATGTTTTATCAAAACAATTTATTTACAAATATATGAAAAAATTAAATTCACTGACAAGCTGCCCGAGGTTGTATTCTAGCCCCTCCCATTGAAAAACGTAATTGACGTCTATAGACGTCAATGGCAGTGAATGAGTTAACTGTAGCACCTCTATGTAACAGCGCTAGAGAATTGTTCTGAAGCAACACCAATCTGCCCTTCAGCAGGGATAAGCACCATATATCGATACAGAAAAAATAAATTTAACATATTTATATTGTCATTATTTTTTTATCTCTTTAAGCCCTCCTCTCAGTCTCTCTATAAATCAGTTAAAACAATTTGTTGGGTTTTTGTGTGTCTTTAACATGTTATCAGTACATTACATTCACTGCCCCAGAACATGAAATAAAGCCCCACGTCATGCACTTCCTCTCCTAATGAGTACTGCATAGGTGTCATGCTCTAAATAAACTGACTTTAGTGAAGACACCCCCCCCAACACACACACACACAGAGCCCACCCCATGGCAAACTAGCTTATCTAACTGTTTAACTAAAACATTTTAGGTACAACCAGTTAACTAAATGGACACAAGTTTGTTAGTCTGTATTCACTGAGAAAAAACAAGCGAATGTGACTGGGCACACACTGAAAAAAAGCTAATGCACATAATATTGTCCCGCAGCTTAAGCTAGCATTATCGTTAGTTAACTTAAGGAATGACTTGTTTTTTCCATTATGTTGCTCAACAGCAATCCATGAGAAAAACTTCCCCATCTAATGGATGTTCTCTTCGTTTCCTCTCAAACATGTAGTTTTCAGTTTACCTCGACAAAGTAAAGCTCAGCACCAAACGTAAACGAAGCGAAGACAAAAAATGGCGGACCGCCACAGTGAATTTTCCCTCGCAGAACACACCCTGGGGGTGGAGTTTCAACAGAAAACATAACTATTTTCTGTTATTTTGATATGACTGGTTTTAAAAGACTGAACATCCTTCTAAAACAAGTGAAAGGCGTGAGACTTAATTATGTTTAGACCAAAAATATAAATGATTCATGTTGGATATATTTACTGTATTTTTACTAATTTAACAACCTCATCATTGCATTAGTCACTTTATGCTATAGCATTACGCTTACATTAGCTTGAAGCTCAAGGTCGTCATTTTATTTAATTTCTTTTTCTGGGCTTACAAACAGGACACACAACATTTAGATAACCGTTAGACTGAATCTTGGGTCTGTGTTGAGTCTTCCAGCTGTTGACTACAGAAGCTAGATTGACCTTTCAGCATGTTTATAGCGGCTGTGGCTATGTGCTGGTAATGTTACCATGTGTGAGCAGTCACATTGGCAGCAGACATGTTTCAACAAACTAGTCATATCCCAGCCCTACATTAGCTTGTTTAATGGTTAAGACACTGCAGGTACCACCACTTACTAAGATAAGATAAGATAAGATAAGATAAGATAACCTTTATTAGTCCCACACGTGGGAAATTTGTTTTGTCACAGCAGGAAGTGGACAGTGCAAAAGTTATGAGGCAAAAATTAGAATACAATAAGAATAAATACAGTACACAACTGTACAGAATAGAATAAAATAAAATACTATATACAGTAGAATAAAATAAAATAAATATACAATAAGATAAAAATAGAATACAAATACAAATACTATATACAACTGAGACAGACACCGATGCAAGTTTGTAATAGTTTGTTAATTTAGACTGAAAGAATATACAAACAATATTAACTCACATTATATATGTTAATTACTAATTTGCTTATCGCATAATTTCGGTTGCCATTAGCTAACTGGAGCCTAACATTAGCCTTTCATGGTTTTCGATAAACAGCCCACATACCTGTAAAATAACAACACCCCAGTAAAAGTCCACATATATAAAGGGTCTACACTCTTTCTCACTGGTGTATTAGCTTTAAAATCTTCTTTACCTTCAAGTGTAAAACTCCAGATGGTAGTAGATTTTCCAAAGCGAGAGACAAAAATGGCGGACAGTGCAGCCGATTTTTCCTTTCCAGGGGGCGGAGCTTGAGGATAAAACACGACTAACTTGTTTCTTTTCAACATGATTTGTTCTAAAAGAATGAATATTCTTAAAGAATATGTGAAAATTAAAAGACAAAAATATGTTTAGATGTGAAATTTAAATTAGTCATGCTGGATATATGAAGTAATTCTATGCAAATTCAACAACCACCCTATTGCATTTTTTTCAGTGCAGTCTCATGTCTCTGATTAACAAGTAAATCCAAGCAGACAGCAGCTGGCAGCAGCTGCCTGTGTTTAAACACGCCCTGTGTCCAAAAAAGTGGGTTTTATTTTTTCATGTATACAGGGAGTGCAGAATTATTAGGCAAGTTGTATTTTTGAGGAATAATTTTATTATTGAACAACAACCATGTTCTCAATGAACCCAAAAAACTCATTAATATCAAAGCTGAATGTTTTTGGAAGTAGTTTTTAGTTTGTTTTTAGTTTTAGCTATTTTAGGGGGATATCTGTGTGTGCAGGTGACTATTACTGTGCATAATTATTAGGTATCTTAACAAAAAACAAATATATACACATTTCAATTATTTATTTTTACCAGTGAAACCAATATAACATCTCCACATTCACAAATATACATTTCTGACATTCAAAAACAAAACAAAAACAAATCAGCGACCAATATAGCCACCTTTCTTTGCAAGGACACTCAAAAGCCTGCCATCCATGGATTCTGTCAGTGTTTTGATCTGTTCACCATCAACATTGCGTGCAGCAGCAACCACAGCCTCCCAGACACTGTTCAGAGAGGTGTACTGTTTTCCCTCCTTGTAAATCTCACATTTGATGATGGACCACAGGTTCTCAATGGGGTTCAGATCAGGTGAACAAGGAGGCCATGTCATTAGTTTTTCTTCTTTTATACCCTTTCTTGCCAGCCACGCTGTGGAGTACTTGGATGCGTGTGATGGAGCATTGTCCTGCATGAAAATCATGTTTTTCTTGAAGGATGCAGACTTCTTCCTGTACCACTGCTTGAAGAAGGTGTCTTCCAGAAACTGGCAGTAGGACTGGGAGTTGAGCTTGACTCCATCCTCAACCCGAAAAGGCCCCACAAGCTCATCTTTGATGATACCAGCCCAAACCAGTACTCCACCTCCACCTTGCTGGCGTCTGAGTCGGACTGGAGCTCTCTGCCCTTTACCAATCCAGCCACGGGCCCATCCATCTGGCCCATCAAGACTCACTCTCATTTCATCAGTCCATAAAACCTTAGAAAAACCAGTCTTGAGATATTTCTTGGCCCAGTCTTGACGTTTCAGCTTGTGTGTCTTGTTCAGTGGTGGTCATCTTTCAGCCTTTCTTACCTTGGCCATGTCTCTGAGTATTGCACACCTTGTGCTTTTGGGCACTCCAGTGATGTTGCAGCTCTGAAATATGGCCAAACTGGTGGCAAGTGGCATCTTGGCAGCTGCACGCTTGACTTTTCTCAGTTCATGGGCAGTTATTTTGCGCCTTGGTTTTTCCACACGCTTCTTGCGACCCTGTTGACTATTTTGAATGAAACGCTTGATTGTTCGATGATCACGCTTCAGAAGCTTTGCAATTTTGAGACTGCTGCATCCCTCTGCAAGATATCTCACTATTTTTGACTTTTCTGAGCCTGTCAAGTCCTTCTTTTGACCCATTTTGCCAAAGGAAAGGACGTTGCCTAATAATTATGCACACCTGATATAGGGTGTTGATGTCATTAGACCACACCCCTTCTCATTACAGAGATGCACATCACCTAATATGCTTAATTGGTAGTAGGCTTTCGAGCCTATACAGCTTGGAGTAAGACAACATGCATGAAGAGGATGATGTGGACAAAATACTCATTTGCCTAATAATTCTGCACTCCCTGTACATGTCTCCATATAGGCAAACTAAAAAACTGCATGATATCATTATCATTCACTACTGCACAGAGAGTGTGAGAGTGTGAGGAAAGCGGGGAGGATCATCAAGGACTCCAGTCACCCCAGCCATAAACTGTTCAGACTGCTTCCATCAGGAAGGAGGTTCTGCAGCATCCGGTCCCGTACCAGCAGACTGAGAGACAGCTTTTTCCATCAGGCCATCAGACTGCTGAACACGTCATAGACACCTCAGCTTCACTACTGGAACTTCAACATTATGCACTCCACACTGTATATAAATGCCACTTGTTTTGCACATATTCAACTCTGTATATTTTATATATTTTATTATTATTATTATTATTATTATTTTTTTTTTACTATTTAATTTGTAAAAATGTGTATACACACACACACACACACACACACACACACACACACACACACACACACACACACACACGTAGGAAAATATTTAGTATACACATCCAGAAATGCATACACTATTATATATTGTACATATATTTATTAGTTTCAGGTTGGCCATTCTTGTATTTTGCTCGTTTGTGTTGTTGTGTTTGCACATCTCTGTTGCTTGTGGGGCTCGCACACAAGAATTTCACTCGCATGTGCTGTGCCAGTGTGCCTGCACATGTGATGTGACAATAAAAGTGATTTGATTTTGATTTGATTTGATTTTCAAACCTAATGTAAATCCCAGCACTTTTTAGAAGGAATAAATCAGAGAATTAAAAAAACCACGAGTTCAGTTTTGATTTGCATCTCTTTGTTGTTGTGTTTTAATACCTAAATAAGTGACAATAATTAAAATAATTTCATTGTAAATATGGAATAATGCTCCAGAAGGCAGACATGTAACATTCTGACAGTATGGCAGTGAGAGCTCTCCTCTGCAGCTTCTATGCTTAAAGTCAACAAGGAGGAGACTTACTGACAGCATAATTTTTGCTGTAGTTTTACAGTCCTACTTGTGGTGAAAGAGTCTTGTCTACAACATGTAATCTAATTTTCTGTTGTTCTCGTGAGCTAAATTCAAACTAGAGGCAGTGCGGGATCTGTTTTGTGGGTGTTTTACAACACAGTCTTTGCAGTGCTACAGTGACTTCATTTCCATCCTGCCTCAGTGTCTTTTAATCCTGTAGTGTGTGCCCCTAGCTTTAACCTTATTACCCTGCACACCCAGGGGACATGTAATGAAACAGTTCCTTCATTCAGGAGGTCAATTTGCTCGCTTTTCTTTATGAAGTCTAAAGTCTTCTTCATCCCATTGGCATACCTGCCTGTCTGGTTTTCCTCCACTCTAGCTCTCCCTTAATTAGCTCATACACTTGCATGTAAGCGTTAGAGTAATCAAGACAGAGAATTCCTGTCTCATACTGACTTCATTGAGTCTAGGTTTGATATATCAGTTGCAATATTCCCTCTTCTTACTCCTTACATCTTAAAAAAAACTCATGTTGATGGCTTGACTGTTTGCCTGTGCACAGACAGATTGTTGCTCTGGTTTTCTGCCTCTGAAACAGGAAAATCAAGCGTTACCAATTACAGATGACACACACAGAGCATTGCAGGCCCCGAGCTGTCATCACATTCAATCCAGCTGTCAAGGAATCAAAACAGATCAAATGCAGAAACACAAAGGAAAAAGTATGCTCATTTGACAAACAAAAAACTATTTGTTCTTCAGCAGCCCTCCGTGAAGTCACTCTTGCAATCAGTTACATCATGATCAACATTTTGTCCTTGGGTAATTCATCAGTCAGTCAGTGGTTAGTGTTAGGTTTATATTGTAGATTGTCATTTATGCTTAGAAATATATAATCATATATGCTTAGAGGTGTACAGTATAATCGATTGTGTAGTGATAGGATGTGTGATCCTTAGTAGTCTGCAAAGACTCTGTGTGCATTCCAGAGTGCTCTGGCAAACATATCCTAAGGTCATGAGAGAGGTCGTACCTTCTCTTACTATTTCATGGTATGAAATAGTAAACACACGCATACCTACACGTACACACAGACGGTACTCTTTGTTCACATGTATGCCTATGTAAGATGTCACTTACACTTATGTAACCTCATACAAAAATTCATGTAACCACAATAAAGAGCAGTGCTACGATGGAGCTAACTGAGAGTGACTGGGGTTAGAGCGGCAGGAGCAGCGCTCATCACGGTTCTCTCCCTTGTGCACGAGACTACCCAAAGAACTTTGGTGACTTGCATGTTGTTTTTGCTGTTGTAGTAGAATTGTCTCATTCCAGCAATAGGTCTGTGCTAGACAAACCTATCAGTTAGGTAAATCATATACGTGGTATTCACTTTAGAACAGTAGTTACACAGTATGACTGTCACACCCTCATGCTAAAAGTTACTTATTATCATTTCACATATGTTACAAATGAGGCTAATATTAATGTAACTTTGCAGGTAGTTTGCATGAACAAAACTAATCCAAACTGAAAACAGCATTCAGCTCTAAGGGGAAAATCCACAAACACCTCAAAATATGACAATACTTCAATCAAGAACATTATGATTACTGTTACCAAATTTCCACTAACAGTGTGATTTATATGCTGTACATTACATTTTTTATCAGTTGACAGGCTAATGTAGATATAATGGAACAGATGGACGAAACTGGCAGTCTACTCGTGCCACATATTATCTATGAAGAAGAAACTTTCATTACCTATAACCCTTGGCAAAACCAAGGAACACAGGAATATCTCACTATCTTCACATCACCTCATGCTTAAATTAGCACCTATGGACAATTTAGAGTTCACTTTTCACAGTCTTTGGATGTTTTTGGACTGTGGGAGGAAGTGAGAATCCAGGGTAGACAAGAGGAGGACATACAAACCACACAAAGAAAGGTCTTGGTTTAAACCCAGGAACTTCTTGCTGTATTACCAGTGCCAACAGTGCTAACCACCACACCAGCCTGCAAATGCTCATGCACACTCAAATCTTCTTAAAAAGATAACGGGCTAGTTCAACCTCCAATATCCTGAGCCTGAGTTTTGTGTAAATGGCAAATTACACAAAACTAAATCCATTCTAAATCCACTTGGGACCCTGCCTCCTTAACCCTGAGACAGATGAGTAGATGTAACATTATCCACAGCTACTTTCAGTACTATTGATATTCATTTAGACTCTTTTTCTCCGATTGATCTTTCTTTTTTTTCCTTTTTTTTCCCCGATTGATCTTTCTGAGTTAACTTCAATAATTACTTCCTCTAAACCATCAACATGTCTTTTAGACCCCATTCCTAGAAAACCGCTCAAAGAGGTCCTGCCATTAATTAATTCTTCGATCTTAAATATGATCAACCTATCTCTAATAATCAGCTATGTACCAC
Source organism: Rhamphochromis sp. 'chilingali' (assembly GCF_963969265.1). Taxonomy (NCBI): domain Eukaryota; kingdom Metazoa; phylum Chordata; class Actinopteri; order Cichliformes; family Cichlidae; genus Rhamphochromis; species Rhamphochromis sp. 'chilingali'. The sequence goes on along the minus strand of NC_137930.1, from coordinate 69,931,962 downwards.
AGGCCTTCAAGCTGGCTGTAGTTAAACCTTTACTTAATAAACCATCCCTAGACCCAGCAGTCTTAGCTAATTATAGGCCAATCTCCAACCTTCCTGTCGTATCAAACATCCATGAAAGAGTAGTTGTCAAACAGCTAACAGATCATCTGCAGAGGAATGGCTTATTTGAAGAGGTTAATTATGGAGTTCCACAGGGTTCAGTGCTAGGACCAATTCTGTTTACATTATACATGCTTTCCTTAGGCAGCATCATCAGAAGACATAGCATACATTTACACTGCTATGCAGATGACACCCAGCTCTATCTGTCCATGAAGCCAGATAACACACACCAATGAGTTAAACTGCAGGAATGTCTTAAAGACATAAAGACCTGGATGGCCGCTAACTTTCTGCTTCTTAATTCAGATCAAACTGAGGTTATTGTACTCGGCCCTGAAAATCTTAGAAATATGGTATCTAAGCAGATTCTTACTCTGGATGGCATTACCTTGGCCTCCAGTAACACTGTGAGGAACCTTGGAGTCATTTTTGACCAAGACATGTCCTTCAATGCACATATTAAACAAATATGTAAGACTGCTTTCTTCCATTTGTGCAACATCTCTAAAGTTAGAAATATCCTGTCTCAGAGTGACGCTGAAAAACTAGTTCATGCATTTATTACTTCCAGGCTGGACTGTTAGGATGCCTGGGTCGTTGACCCAGGGTTTTTGAGTTTATTATATTATTTATACTTTCTAGTCTTTGGTTTCTTTGAGTTCTGTCTTATGGTTTATGTCTCTGTCTTCTTTAGTTGCTCTGTCTCCCCTATCACCTGTATCCCCTTGTCTAGTTCGCGTCTCTGTGTATCCTTAGTTCCTATATCCCCGTGTTCAGTCAGTGTTTGTGTCTGCCCTGGTCCCACGTCTCTGTTCCCTCTGTAGTGCCTGCATGTGAGTCTGTGTTATGTGTTTCCTGTTTTACTTTGAAGGTCTCTGTCTTATCTCAGTGTGTTCAGTTTACGCTTCCTTTTGTCTCGTCAGTTCTGATTTGCCCCAGCTGTGTTTCCCTTCTGTTACCCATTCCCTGATTGCTCCCTCTGTATATTTAAGCCCTGTGTTTCTCTGTGTCAGTGTCGCGATCTACCGTTTATTTTGCTGTGTGTTTTGCCAGTCCATCGGTGTTAGTTTATTTTGAGTTTTTCCCAGTTATGTTATGTTTGCGTTCAGCATTAAAGCTGTTTTGGTTTAAGTTTGTCTCTGGAGTCTGCATCTTGGGTCCTATCCCTGTCCGCACACAGCCGTCACCTAACATGGACGACTGTAATTCATTATTATCAGGAAGTCCTAAAAACTCCCTGAAAAGCCTTCAGCTAATCCAAAATGCTGCAGCAAGAGTCCTGACAGGGACTAGAAAGAGAGAGCAGATTTCTCCTGTTTTGGCTTCCCTTCATTGGCTTCCTGTTAAATCCAGAATTCAAAATCCTGCTCCTCACATACAAGGTCTTAAATAATCAGGCCCCATCTTATCTTAATGACCTTGTAGTACCATATCACCCTATTAGAGCACTTCGCTCTCGCTCTGCAGGCCTACTTGTTGTTCCTAGAGTATTTAAAAGTAGAATGGGAGGCAGAGCCTTCAGTTTTCAGGCCCCTCTTCTGTGGAACCAGCTTCCAGTTTGGATTCAGGAGACAGACACTATCTCTACTTTCAAGATTAGGCTTCAAACTTTCCTTTTTGCCAAAGCATATAGTTAGGGCTGGACCAGGTGACCCTGAATCCTCCCTTAGTTATGCTGCAATAGACGTAGGCTGCCGGGGATTCCCATGATGCATTGAGTTTTTCCTTTCCAGTCACCTTTCTCACTCACTATGTATTAACAGACCTCTCTGCATTGAATCATATCTGTTATTAATCTCTGTCTCTCTTCCACAGCATGTCTTCATCCTGTCTTCCTTCTCTCACCCCAACCAATCACAGCAGATGGCCCCTCCCCTCCCTGAGCCTGGTTCTGTTGGAGGTTTCTTCCTGTTAAAAGGGAGTTTTTCCTTCCCACTGTCGCCAAAGTGCTTGCTCATAGGGGGTCATATGATTGTTGGGTTTTTCTCTGTATCTATTATTGTACGATCTACTGTACAATATAAAACGCCTTGAGGCGACTGTTGTTGTGATTTGGCGCTATATAAATGTGGCAGGATGAATGTTATCCCTCGGTCCAACCCACTTTCGGCCTGGCCCATTAGGGGGCGCTGGTATAAATAGTGGCCATTTGAGTGTCTCTGCATCGCTTGCCTGTGATCTCCTTTTTGGTCACCTGACTTCCTCGGTGTGGTAGAGATCGTTTGTGGGTTACTCCTGTGAAGTCTCCATCGCGGCTGGTCGTAGCTATAGAAGCCTCCTCTGAGCTATTCTGCTTACGTTCTATGTCACGGCTTACTTGGTACGTAATCAACTTTTGTTACGCTCTCTGCCTTCTATTGTTCTTTTATAGTAATTATTTATTATGTTTCGCAGGAAGTGTGGGCCTTAGTTTTGCGCCAAGCTACGCGAACTGAAGTGCTGCTGTTTTGCCTTGCTGTGCTTTTATCGTCTGTTCCCGTTGTGAGATTTCTTTCCCCGCTGCTGTCAGCTTTTACAGTGGACGTCGGCGTGGACAACGGCCATATGCATGCCGGTTATCGGAGTCAGCTGGCGTGCATATTGATTGACTGTTAACTTGTCGTTGTGTGACGGCAAGTTGGAGCAGTACGGCGATTCTGTTTGCTCCAGATTTTAGCGTTTTATCCAGATTGTATGTTGTTTTATTGCTTTTGATTTGTAGTTTGGATTTTTGTTACACCACTGCTGGGAGGCCCTTTTTCTAGCTGTAGATCACCAGTGTGGTCTTGCAGTTGGGTTATCCCCCGGTGCTACACATTAGTTTGTTGTAATATATTAAAATTTTCTTTGTTTCTTTTATTCAGATGCGGAGTGCCGACGTGGAGGAGACTAGGGTGCCTTGGTGGTGGGATCCCTTGAGTGTACACACCCGCCTTGTTTAGTTTATTAGTGTGATAGTGTGCTGCACTTGTGTGTTGGTGCGTTTTCTTTCTTTAGTTTGTGTGTGGCATCCCTGCCCCTCCACTGGTAAGCCTCAGCTCTGAATACCTTTTTAAGCATATTTGTACTTGAATATTTATGATTGTGCTTTTATATGGTGTTTTAAATAATTACTAATTGTCAATTTGTTGGTCATTGAACCTCGTCTCTGGATTGAGTATAGCGAACCTAAGTGCCTTTCTGGTGATTTAGTGTTACTTTCAGTATTCTCTGGGTGAAATTCCCAGGGTGGCGTTGTCCTTTTTAAAACTGCAAAGAGTATTTACTTTATTTCTACCTCGTCTCGCCACATAAATAAAATTGAACTGAATTTAATTGAATGAGTAGCCCTGTTGCCAATGACCGTTAAAGGGATCCAACTGCATCATCTGTTAACCCCCCAACGGCTGGTGTCTCTGTAGCAGAGAGACTAGTTTTTGTGCCCCGTGACAGAAAATGCCCTATGTTTAGAGGAAAATCAGGTATAGGGTTGAATGAATGGTTGGAGGAAATAGAAGGTTGTGCTAGAGCACGTCATTTGTCTTTGGCTGATAAAGCATTTTTCCTGTTTGACCACCTAGAAGGAGAAGCACGTGAGGAGATCAAATATCGCTCTAGTGCAGAGAGGACTGATCCTGCTAAGATAATTACTATATTGCAAGAACTTTATGGCTGTTCAGACTCCTATGTAGCATTGCAGGAAGCTTTCTTCTCTAGAAAACAGCAGGAAAGTGAGACACTGCAAGAGTTTTCCCTCGCTCTCTTGGGTCTTATGGAAAAAGTTAAATCGAGTGCCCCCAATGGCATGCCCAATGCTGATGTTTTATTAAGAGATCAATTTGTTGAACAGGTCTTAGATAGTACCTTGCGGCGGGAGTTAAAGCAGCTAGTAAGGAGGCAGCCAACACTGACATTGCTGGAGATTAGAGGGGAAGCTATTAGGTGGGAACGTGAAGGGTTGCCTAGTGGCGTTAGGCATAGAAGCAGTTCTGTCCCTTCTGTTTATGGCATTCAGTATGGGGTCCATAGCGGTCCTTCAGGAATAGCCCAGTCTACCCATTTGTCTGAGATGAGCGAGATGAAGGAATTGTTAAAGTGCCAGCAGGAGCAACTTAATCAGCTCACTCAGAGCATTGCTCGATTGCAGGGCCCCCATCGAATGTCTTGCTCAGGACGGGGCGATTCCATTATATGCCGTCGTTGTCAGCAACCTGGACATTTTGCTCGGGAATGTGATGGGGAACGCGTTCCTCGTTCCCGGCCTCTTTCGCAGGCCCCTCTGCATAATCGCAGGCACTCTCCTTTAAATACGGCTTCGGAAAACTAGCACCCTCCGTATTGCCGAGCCACAGTTCGGGTGGGGTGTCTATTGGCTCAAGGGTTGCTTCTAATGGTCCAGAGGCAGTCTCCAAATTAATTTCATCCTGTCCTCATATAGATGTGGACATGGGCGGTATAAAAGTACCTTGTTTGGTTGATACGGGGTCCATGGTCTCCACCATTACTGAAAGTTTTTTCCGCCAGCATTTTGAGTCCTGGGGTCAAGAGCGTCTCCAAGCTTGTCATTAGTTGCAGCTTAAAGCGGCTAATGGGTTGTCCATTCCTTACCTTGGCTATATCGAGCTAAGTGTAGAGCTCTGTGACAAGTTTCTTCCACAGTGTGGCGTGTTGATCATTAAAGATCCTCCAGGTGCAGGACCTTCCACGGTTCCGGGTGTATTGGGGATGAATGTCATTCGGAAGTGTTACCACGAGCTTTTTGGGCAACACGGTGAAGCATTGTTTAGTTTGGGCTTTGTCACAGAGGCCCCTAAACCCCTTGTACAGGCGCTGCAAAAGTGCCATGACGTTAGTATAAGAGCCCCACTGGATTTGTCTGGCCATGTGAGAGTGAGGGGTAAGCGAGCATGTTGCATTCCGGGTGGTGTAATGAAAGTAGTGGCCGCCACCTGTTCGGAGCAATATTCAGGTGCCACCGTGTTATTTGAACCTAATGATGTTAACTTGCCTGCTGGACTTTTAGCGTCCCCTGCATTGGTTCGAGTGGTTAGAGGTACTGCATACATACCAGTTGTTAATGTAGGGACCACGGCGGTCTTGCTTCACCCCAGGACCATTATAGGGACCCTGGAAGATGTTCATGTGGTCAGTTTGCCTGCTGGTGTGACAGAAATACCCCCTAATGTAGCCACAATGGCATCTCACACCGCCACCCCTACTGTGCAGGATCAGATGGAAGGGATTGATTTGTCTAAACTGTCAGCAGAGGAACAGGGACAGGTGAGGTCTCTCCTTAAGAAATACAGCTCTGTCTTTTCTGCTCATGACACTGATTTGGGTTGCACAAACTTGATCTCCCATGACATTCCACTCTTAGACGATATCCCCGTGCGGCAGCGTTACAGGCGCATCCCCCCTTCAGAGTACGAGGTTGTGAAAGAGCATATTAACCAGTTGTTAGGGGCCAAGGTGATTAGAGAGAGTAGCAGCCCCTATGCTTCTCCCATTGTGCTCGTTAAGAAGAAGGATGGCAGCCCGCGCATGTGTGTTGATTATCGGCAATTGAACAACAAGACAAGGAAAGATGCATTCCCCCTGCCGCGCATTGAAGAATCTTTAGATGCGCTGACTGGTGCCCGTTGGTTTTCCACTATGGATTTAGCAAGTGGCTATAATCAAGTCCCAGTTACGGAAGAGGATCAGAATCAGAATCAGAATCAGAATACTTTATTGATCCCTGGGGGAAATTATTTTTTGTTACAGTGCTCCATTTTAAACCAACATTAAGACAAGACAGACAATACACTAACTAAGAATAGTACAATATATACATATATATACATACATACATACATACATAAGTCACTCATAAATAAATAGTTGGAAAAGAAACATGTGTAGCTGTAGCAGCAAACAGTGTGTTAAGTGGATGCGTTGTACAGGGAGATGGCCACAGGCAGGAATGATTTCCTGTGTCGTTCAGTGGTGCTTTTCGGTAATCTCAGTCTCTCACTGAACGTGCTCCTGTGACTGACCAGCATGTCATGGAGTGGGTGGGAGGTGTTATCCAACATTGTCTTTATCTTGGACAGCATCCGCCTCTCCGACACCACCTTGAGGGAGTCCAGCTCCATCCCCACAACATTGCTGGCCTTACGGATTAGTTTATTAAGTCTGTTGGCATCTGCGACCCTCAGCCTGCTCCCCCAGCATGCAACAGCATAGAGGATCGCACTGGCCACAACAGACTCATAGAAAATCCTCAGCATTTTCTGGCAGATGTTGAAGGACCTCAGTCGCCTCAAAAAATAGAGACGACTCTGGCCCTTCCTGTAAAGTGCTGTGGTGTTTTTAGCCCAGTCCAGTTTATTGTCAATGTGTACTCCAAGGTATTTATAGTCCTCCACAATGTCAACACTGACCCCCTGGATTGAAACAGGGGTCAAGTGTTTCCTGGTCTTCCTGAAGTCCATGATCAGTTCCTTGGTCTTTGCCACGTTGAGCTGCAGATGATTCTGCTCACACCACGTGACAAAGGAGTCGACCACAGCCCGGTACTCTGTCTCATCATCCCTGCTGATGCATCCAACCACCGCAGAGTCATCAGAAAACTTCTGAAGATGGCATGTCTCTGTGCAGTGGCTGAAGTCTGTGGTGTAGAGGGTGAAGAGGAAGGGGGAGAGGACAGTCCCCTGTGGTGCCCCTGTGTTGCTGATCACCTTGTCAGACACACACTGTGGGAGACGTACATATTGTGGTCTTCCTGTCAGGTAATCAACAATCCAGGACACCAGAGAAGCATCCACCTGCATCGCTGCTAACTTATCACCCAGGAGGGTCGGCCTGATGGTGTTGAAAGCACTGGAAAAGTCAAAAAACATGACCCTCACAGTGCTCGCCGGCTGGTCCAGATGGGTGTAGACACGATTGAGCAGGTAGATGATGGCGTCCTCAGTTCCGAGACGAGGCTGATAAGCGAATTGAAGGGGATCCAGATGTGGTCTTACTATGGGTCGCAGCTGGTCCAGCATGAGCCTTTCCAGGGTCTTCATGATGTGGGAGGTCAATGCCACGGGCCTGTAATCCTGGGGGCCACTGGGACGTGGCGTCTTTGGTACAGGGACGAGGCATGATGTCTTCCACATCACCGGGACCCTCTGCAGACTCAGACTCAGCATAAACAGTTTATGAAAGACTCCACACAGCTGGGGGGCACAGGTCTTGAGGACAAGGGGACTCACTCCGTCTGGTCCAGCAGACTTGCCTGAGTGAAGTCTCCTCATTTGCATCTCAACCTGGTATTGAGTGAAGGTGATGGGTGGGGGAGGGGTGTCAGGAATCTCACAGGAGGCAACAGCGCCATGTGAAGAGAGAGGCTGGCACAGTGGTGTGGCTCTGGATTCCAGGCTGACTACAGGTGAGGTTGTGGGGGTAGGAGCAGACACTGTGGTGTCGAATCTATTGAAAAACAGATTCAACTCATTGGCTCTATTCTCACCTCCCTCAGTTCCCCTGCTGTTGGTTGGCCTGAATCCAGTGATGGTCTTCATGCCCCTCCACACCTCTCTCATGCTGTTCTGCTGGAGTTTCCACTCCAGCTTCCTCCTGTAATTGTCCTTAGCCTCTCTGATCTTGTCCTTTAGTAACACCTGGATCTTCCTCACCTCCTCTTTGTTGCCCCCTCTGAAAGCCCTCTTCTTGTTGTTGAGGAGGGCTTTGATGTCCTTAGTCACCCACGGCTTGTTATTTGGGTAACAATGAACAGTCTGAGCTGGAACAATGGAGTCGGTGCAGAAAGTTATGTAGTCTGTGATACACTCAGTAAGCCCATTGATGTCCTCGGCGTGAGGCTCACAGAGTGTTTCCCAGTCGGTCACCTTGAAACAGCCCTGTAGTTCTGCTAAGGCCTCCTCTGACCACCTCCTGACAGTCCTGGTGGTCACAGGTTCCCTCCTCACAATTGGCACATAGCGGGGGGTGAGGTGAATCAGGTTATGATCTGACCTACCAAGTGGGGGGAGGGAGGAGGAGCTGTATGCATCCTTGATGTTAGCATACAGTAAGTCTAAAGTTTTCTCTCCCCTGGTGGGACAGTCCACATATTGTTTGAATGTTGGTAGTGTATTGTCCAGTGATACATGGTTGAAGTCACCCGAGATCACAATAAAGGCACTCGGGTGCTGAGTCTGTAGCCGAGCTATGGCAGAGTGGATAGTGTCACATGCAGCTGTGGGGTTAGCAGAGGGGGGTACATAAACAGCCACCAAGATGACGTGAGAGAATTCCCTGGGTAAATAATACGGCCTGAGTCCAACAGCACACAGTTCAGTGTCCGGGCAACAAATCCTTTCTTTGATTGTTATGTTGGCAGGGTTACACCACCGGTTGTTAACTAAAACAGCAAGCCCACCTCCTTTCCGCTTACCGCTAGCGATGCTGTCCCTGTCCGCCCGAACAGTGTGGAAGCCTTCCACGGAAGCATTCTCATCGGGAATGTCCTGGTGCAGCCATGATTCGGTGAAACACATCAGGCTACACTCTCGGTATTCCCTCTGACTCCGTACCAGTGCTGAGAGCTCGTCGATTTTAATTGCCAACGATCGCACATTACCCATCACGATAGACGGCAGACACGGTTTAAACCTCCTCCTCGCTTCGAGCCTCCGCTGTCTCACCGTCACCTTTTTTCTTCTCTTCTGTCCTTGACCTCTGCATCCCCGATGTGTTTTCCTCCAAATTTCAGCTGGTACTTCTGCGGGCCTGGCCAGCGAACCGGCCGGCATCAGGGCGATCAGCTGATCCCTGGAGTAAACAGTCCGTGCGTGTAGGAGATGTGCCGCGGTCCCGTTCCTTGATAAAAGTAACAGTTCCACGGCCACCAGAAGAACAAAAACTCTCTCAATCCACATGATTGAGTAAGAGATAGAAAACGGAGGAAAATACAAGTCCGGAAAAAAAAAGAAAAAAGGATAGGCCTAAGACTGCCTTTTGTACCCCTTTCGGCCTATTTGAGTGGAACCGAATGCCATTTGGGCTCTGTAATGCCCCTAGCACCTTCCAGAGACTAATGCAACGCCTTTTCGGTGATCAACAGTGCCAGTCTCTGCTTCTCTATCTTGATGACATTGTAATCTTTTCATCAACAGTATCGCAACATCTGGAGCGGCTGGATGTGGTGCTAGGTCGGCTTCAGCAGGAAGGTTTAAAAGCAAAGCTTGCCAAATGTGCCTTTTTCCAGCGGGAGGTTCGCTACTTAGGCCATGTCATCTCCGATCAAGGTGTTTCAACAGACCCTAGTAAGGTGGAAGTGGTGGCTAACTGGCAGCCTCCTAAGACTGTTTCGGAACTACGCTCCTTTCTTGGGTTTGCCAGCTATTATCGCCGTTTTGTAGAGGGTTTTGCCAAGTTGGCGGCACCTCTGCATAGACTGGTGGCAGAGTGGGGAGGCAGAAAATCAAAGAAGAAGTCAGAGCATGGTGTAGCGGAGAACTGGACTGCAGAGTGTGCTCAAAGTTTTGAGACATTAAAGACTAAACTGACAACAGCACCAGTGCTTGCTTATGCAGATTTCTCTTTGCCTTTTATTTTAGAAGTGGATGCCAGCCATGCCGGCCTAGGGGCAGTGCTTTCCCAGGAGCAGGGAGGTAAGGTGAGGCCAATAGCCTATGCCAGTCGGGGTTTGAGGCCCCTTGAGCGCAATATGCTAAATTATAGCTCAATGAAGCTGGAGTTTTTGGCACTTAAGTGGGCCATGACTGAGAAATTTAGAGAGTACTTGTTGGGCCACAAGTGTATTGTTTACACCGACAACAATCCTCTTAGTCACTTGTCTTCTGCTAAACTTGGGGCTACTGAACAGCGCTGGGCAGCTCAGCTCGCTTCGTTTGACTTTGACTTAAAGTACAGGTCAGGAAGGAGTAATAAGAATGCAGACGCTTTATCTCGCCAGCATCCACCTGATCCTCAGGAGATTAAAGCCATGGTTCCTGGTACAGCCTTGCCTGGACCTCTTCAACAAGCCTTGCGGCTGGGACCAGCTGAGGTATCACAAGCTGCCATTACAGTTTTTCCCCATCTCACTACTCCTGATCTTCATACCCTCCAACAGGTCGACCCAGTGATAAAAGAGATTTTGGTGTTCTGGAGACGGAAGCAGCGACCCAGCTTTGAGGAGCGGCAGCAGCTTGCCCCACCTGCTCTGGTGCTGCTACGACAATGGGATCGTCTGATTGAAAGGGAAGGAGTTCTGTATCGTCAGGTTCATCGCCCTGACGGTGCCGAGGTGGTACTTCAGCTTTTGCTGCCTAGTGCACTGATTGAGCAGGTGTTGACTCATGTTCATCAGGACCATGGCCATCAAGGGGTGGAAAGGACCCTAGCGCTTCTCCGCTCACGGTGCTACTGGCCCGGTATGTCTGCTGAGGTAGCTCGTTGGTGTCAGAGATGTGAACGTTGCCAAATTGCAAAAGACACCCGACCAGCAGCTCAAAGTTTCATGGGACATTTGTTGGCTTCTCGACCAAATGAAATCTTGGCCATTGATTACACCTTGCTCGAACCTTCCCGGAATGGGCTGGAGAACGTTTTGGTGATGACTGATGTTTTCAGCAAGTATACATTGGCTGTCCCCACTCGTGACCAATGTGCTGCTACAGTGGCCCAGGTTCTCGTGACTGAGTGGTTTTCGAAGTTTGGTGTACCAGCGCGTATCCATTCCGATCAGGGTCGTAACTTTGAAAGCTCCCTGATCCAGCAGCTCTGCAGGTTTTATGGTATCGAGAAGTCCCACACTACTCCTTATCATCCGGCTGGAAATGGTCAATGTGAACGTTTTAATAGGACTTTGCACAATTTGTTGCGGACCCTGCCAGTATCCAGAAAAAGAGACTGGAATGTATGTTTGCCTCAGTTACTCTACTGTTATAATACCACTCCCCATCAGGCTACTGGGGAAACCCCATTCTTATTGATGTTTGGGCAAGAACCCAGGCTGCCAGTGGACTTTCTGTTGGGCAGAGTACCGGACCCCATCAGTGGAGATGTGCACGAGTGGATTCAGGAGCATCAAGCCCGGCTACAGGTTGTACATGAAGGAGCCAAGGAACGATTGCAATTGGCTGCCGACCGCAGAAAGAGGCACCACGATAAAAAGGTGAAAGAGGCACCATTGAACGACGGCCAGTTGGTGTTCCTGCGCGATTTGAGTGGAAGAGGGAGATGTAAAATCCAAGATCGATGGAAACCCGTGGTATATAGAATCCTGAAGGCACCTAAAGGAGGTGGGCCAGTATATACCATTGCACCTGCAGATGATCCCAGCAGTGTGAAGCATGTTCATCGTACCTTGTTGAAGGCTGTGGTAACGGCAGCTACACCATCAGAAGGGCCTGCTCCAAGCAGTAGCCCACATGGCCCAGAAAGATCCTCCCCAGAACCAGGACATGACTCATCAAGTGACAGTGACCTGTTATTCCTGAGCATAGGAGCTCAAGTAAATGTTTCACCATCTTACAGCCCAGGGGCAGTAATTCCAAGTAGCCCTGAGTTGTGGGTCTCGCCAGAAGACCGAACTTCCGCTGTTCCAGCCACTTGTACAGTTACTCCGAGTGTAGCACCAGTTCCATCTAGCTCTCTTCCTGCTCCCTCTACGAGTTCTGATACAAGAAATGTGGTGGTGCGAAAAACAACCCGGTCCACAGCTGGCCAGCATTCAGACATCCATCATCTCCCAAGACCAACAGGGGAGGTGGCACAAGGGGCTGCTAACTCTATTTCTGAGCCTAGGGTACATGCTGTCTCTGCATTTTTTAGGCCTTGGGACTAATCTGGGTGTCTTTGTAATTCATCGTCAGGGCGACGATGCAAGAAGGAGGGGTAGAATGTGGCAGGATGAATGTTATCCCTCGGTCCAACCCACTTTCGGCCTGGCCCATTAGGGGGTGCTGGTATAAATAGTGGCCATTTGAGTGTCTCTGCATCGCTTGCCTGTGATCTCCTTTTTGGTCACCTGACTTCCTCGGTGTGGTAGAGATCGTTTGTGGGTTACTCCTCTGAAGTCTCCATCGCGGCTGGTCGTAGCTATAGAAGCCTCCTCTGAGCTATTCTGCTTACGTTCTATGTCACGGCTTACTTGGTACGTAATCAACTTTTGTTACGCTCTCTGCCTTCTATTGTTCTTTTATAGTAATTATTTATTATGTTTCGCAGGAAGTGTGGGCCTTAGTTTTGCGCCAAGCTACGCGAACTGAAGTGCTGCTGTTTTGCCTTGCTGTGCTTTTATCGTCTGTTCCCGTTGTGAGATTTCTTTCCCCGCTGCTGTCAGCTTTTACAGTGGACGTCGGCGTGGACAACGGCCATATGCATGCCGGTTATCGGAGTCAGCTGGCGTGCATATTGATTGACTGTTAACTTGTCGTTGTGTGACGGCAAGTTGGAGCAGTACGGCGATTCTGTTTGCTCCAGATTTTAGCGTTTTATCCAGATTGTATGTTGTTTTATTGCTTTTGATTTGTAGTTTGGATTTTTGTTACACCACTGCTGGGAGGCCCTTTTTCTAGCTGTAGATCACCAGTGTGGTCTTGCAGTTGGGTTATCCCCCGGTGCTACACATTAGTTTGTTGTAATATATTAAAATTTTCTTTGTTTCTTTTATTCAGATGCGGAGTGCCGACGTGGAGGAGACTAGGGTGCCTTGGTGGTGGGATCCCTTGAGTGTACACACCCGCCTTGTTTAGTTTATTAGTGTGATAGTGTGCTGCACTTGTGTGTTGGTGCGTTTTCTTTCTTTAGTTTGTGTGTGGCATCCCTGCCCCTCCACTGGTAAGCCTCAGCTCTGAATACCTTTTTAAGCATATTTGTACTTGAATATTTCTGATTGTGCTTTTATATGGTGTTTTAAATAATTATTAATAAATTGTCAATTTGTTGATCATTGAACCTCGTCTCTGGATTGAGTATAGCGAACCTAAGTGCCTTTCTGGTGATTTAGTGTTACTTTCAGTATTCTCTGGGTGAAATTCCCAGGGTGGCGTTGTCCTTTTTAAAACTGCAAAGAGTATTTACTTTATTTCTACCTCGTCTCGCCACATAAATAAAATTGAACTGAATTTAATTGAATGAGTAGCCCTGTTGCCAATGACCGTTAAAGGGATCCTTCTACATCTGCATCCTCAGGTTAGCAGGACTACATCCCTGCTATATGCAGAACAGATATCCCTCCTGACCTGTCTGAAGTGTTTCTTCATGGCTGACTTGAAATTATGCTCCATGGCCTCAAAAAAACCCTCCCACACCTGAGTTTCTGCATCACCAACCATCAAAGCCCCCCCTCTCCTTTTAAAAGCTGAGTCCCACCATGTTGATAGGACGTCTTTAGCTCAATGGCTCACTTTCCCCAGTGTCCACCACCTTGTTGACTGTTACAGCGGCAGCTCCTGGACCTGGAACAAGATGCAGACATTTAAGCTGGAGACTACAAGCAGCTGCAGAATTAGTTCGTGGTACAACAAAGTGAATGCACATCAACGTTACTAACATGTTTTTAAATGAGAAGTGTCATTTAAAAACAATTAATTACACATTATCTTCTTTAATATCATACTTTTTTTGATGAACACAAGAGGGACCAACTGTCTCTGCAGGAACACGCATGTATCATGTCACAAAAGGTGACACAAGATGAGGGCCAAACAAAGTAAACTTTACCGATCATGACAACTATATGCTGAGGTCAGCAGGCTCAAGGATGCTAACTGTGACTCTAATCACTGGGACACAAGTGAGACATCTAATCAATAGTGAGGAAGTGAAGTTTGGGAAAATACAAACGAGCTTTTAATGAATATAGTAATGCTCTGGATATGTCAGAGGAACAATAAAAATGATAAAAAATCTTACCAATGCGCTGCCTTCCTTACACCATCATCTGAGTCTCCACATGTCTCCCCATCACTCTATTCTATTGAAAAAAAACCCCAAACCTTTAGCTTTTCCTTTCATTTAGTTCTTGTCTTCTGTCCTGCACCCGTGTCTTGTCCTCTGTGTGTGAAGAACAAAGAGGATGTTGTCCAGCGGGTGATGACAGAGCTGCTGAGGGTCAGTGTGATATTTGGATGTGATATTTTCATTGCCAGCTTAAATGTCTTTTGTGAACACAATTATCACCCAGCAACCACAGAAGGAAAGACTGGCTGATACAGACAAACTACAAAGAGGATCCACTTTCCACCAGGAGTCTTTTCCTCTTGGAAAGGTTATTATTCCAGAAAACACTACCCTGTAGATGTTGATGCACCAAAATGTAACCTTGTAACTGTGGCACTCATGTTTCCACAGTGTCTGTGGGAATCTCACCATTCCAAGCAGAAACATCTTGTTTCACAGGTTGCAGGAGTTGTGTGAAAGTGAAAGAATGAGAAAAAAATTAATGTAGCCTCTGAACATGGAGGAGAGTGTATAGGTATTATTTAAATAATATCTCATTTAAATAAAAGCTGTGTGTCATTGTCCAAATACTTATTAACTTGACAGTATACAGTAGTGTAAGTTTACTCACATTTAAAATCAAACATTATAGCTGCCAGACTTACATACACTGAGTTGCTGTAAACATGTGCACACGAGCGCGCTCCTGCAGGCCAGCACACTTATTACACATAAGCTTAATGACGAGACCAAAAAGAAGTTAATTATCCAGACTTATATTGCAGCTTCTTAACGCTGAGAATGCTTATGTAATCAATAAAGTTTTAATAACGCATTAAATTAAAACCTGCAATATGAAAAATATATATTCATAAATAATTTCCAAGCGGTTCAACCTTCAGACAAGAGGATAGCTGGTCTGGAATATTTTTTACATTTTCTCCGGTCTGTTTGAAATGGTACCCTGTATTGGTGTTCAGATGAGTTTTTTTGATTGGAAGAATGAGGCAGCGGGAGTGTTGGGACAACATGCTATCACATCCCCACCACTCCAGCAGCAGCAGCATGTCATAAAAAGCTGCTCAGAAACAAAAAAACAGTGATGACAGGGATATCTGCTGCATCACTGCTGATAGATGGACAATCTGGCAGACACAGTCCGAGGCAATTAAGTTATAATTTCTGAAAGCTCGTTTCCATCTTTTGACCTCATCTGTGAGCAACCTGCGTTTATTTTGATATGTCTGTAATAAAGCACTCATAGAGAAATCAGATGAATCAGATTAGATAAATGAGTCAGCTCACTTCAGCTTTTTTTTTTTTTTTAATACAGTCTTCAGTGGGAGACCTGGACAACATTAAACACTGAATCAGAATCAGAATACTTTATTGATCCCTGAGGTAAATTATTTTTTGTTACATTGCTCCATTATAAACCAACATTAACAAGACAGACAATACGCTAACTAAGAATAGTACAATATATATATATATCCATAAAGTCACTTATTAATAAATAGCTGAAAAAGAAACATGTGTAGCTGTTGCAGTAAACAGTGTGTTAAGTGGATGCGTTGTATAGAGAGCCACAGGCAGGAATGATTTCCTGTGTCGTTCAGTGGTGCATCATGGGTAATCTCAGTCTCTCACTGAACGTGCTCCTGTGACTGACCAGCATGTCATGGAGTCACCTTGAGAGTCTATGCAACAGCATAGAGGATCGCACTGGCCACAACAGACTCATAGAAAATCCTCAGCATTTTCTGGCAGATGTTGAAGGACCTCAGTCGCCTCAAAAAATAGAGACGACTCTGGCCCTTCCTGTAAAGTGCTGTGGTGTTTTTAGCCCAGTCCAGTTTATTGTCAATGTGAACTCCAAGGTATTTATAGTCCTCCACAATGTCAACACTGACCCGCTGGATTGAAACAGGGGTCAAGTGTTTCCTGGTCTTCCTGAAGTCCACGATCAGTTCCTTGGTCTTTGCCACGTTGAGCTGCAGATGATTCTGCTCACACCACGTGACAAAGGAGTCGACCACAGCCCGGTACTCTGTCTCATCATCCCTGCTGATGCATCCAACCACCGCAGAGTCATCAGAAAACTTCTGAAGATGGCAGGTCTCTGTGCAGTGGCTGAAGTCTGTGGTGTAGAGGGTGAAGAGGAAGCGGGAGAGGACAGTCCCCTGTGGTGCCCCTGTGTTGCTGATCACCTTGTCAGACACACACTGTGGGAGACGTACATATTGTGGTCTTCCTGTCAGGTAATCAACAATCCAGGACACCAGAGAAACATCCACCTGCATCGCTGCTAACTTATCACCCAGGAGGGTCGGCCTGATTGTATAGAAAGCACTAGAAAAGTCAAAAAACATGACCCTCACAGTGCTCGCCAGCTGGTCCAGATGGGTATAGACACGATTGAGCAGGTAGATGATGGCGTCCTCAGTTCCGAGACGAGGCTGATAAGCGAATTGAAGGGGATCCAGATGTGGTCTTACTAGGGGTCGCAGCTGGTCCAGGATGAGCCTTTCCAGGGTCTTCATGATGTGGGAGGTCAGTGCCACGGGCCTGTAATCCTGGGGGCCACTGGGACGTGGCGTCTTTGGCACAGGGACGAGGCATGATGTCTTCCACATCACTGGGACCCTCTGCAGACTCAGACTCAGCATAAACAGTTTATGAAAGACTCCACACAGCTGGGGGGCACAGGTCTTGAGGACGAGGGGACTCACTCCGTCTGGTCCAGCAGACTTGCCTGAGTGAAGTCTCCTCATTTGCATCTCAACCTGGTATAGAGATTGACAGACCACGTGACTTTCGCGCATTGCATGCCGGGAACTCGTGGCAAAACAATCCAAGTACCTGCATCAAATGCAAGCATTTGCAGCACCGCAAAACGTTCATTCTTCGGTTCCAATAAATTCTTGCGTTTTCTTTGCCCCCCAAAAAGGTATGTACAAAACGAAGGAGAACAATGCCGGTCCGTACAAAGACAGACTTAATGAAAAGTCAAAGAAAAGATACGAGGAAAAAAATCAAACCAGTGAAAGTGTTAGATCCTTATGAGTACACAGAGGGACAAAATACGTTAGTGTGCTGCCCAACTTCACCACGCTCATATTTATAATCATACGGTTCTAGGAGTGAGTGCATACACTCGTGAAGTTTAGTAACTTCAGGTCACTGCAACAAGCCCAGGTACAGTTTACCGATGGATGGGTACAGGACCTTGAAATGCACCGTGTAGAACGAAAGACCATCCTACGAACAAAGGTAAGTTTACCAGTCTCACAAATCGTCGTCATAAATACACATTCGTTAACCGTTTATTAATAGGACCTTTGAGCTCAATGGTAATTAATTAGTAGTAGAAATAATTTCTGGTAGCATCACAGAAATGTAGCAGTGACAATAATACTGTATGCTGTAATCGTACTGGGCAATTAGTGATACAAAACAACTGTTTTACCCTGTGAATAAAAGTATATGTTTTTGTCAATGTACCATAATAACAGAAGCGAAACACAATATTGTGTCAGGACAATTCACTATTTATGCACAATAAATAAAGGAGCAAAGCGCGACAATTTCTGTTCAGCGCCAGACTTGCTTGTAACCTATTTCACCAATTATGTTAAGAAAAATGACGCATTAACTACAACAGCAGACCAATCCTCACTGCAGGCAGTCCAGGTCACCCGTTGCCTCTTTGTTACTTCGGAAACATGGCTCGAACAATTTCTCTTCAACGACGTAATCCGATAACAACCGATCTCTTTACCCGTCGGCTTTCCGTGGCTGTCATGCGACCGGCTATTGCAGTTAATAATACAACAGCTTCTTGCCATTTTTTGTGTTTCTTTTTATCGCTGTGTAACTGATTTCAATTGAAAGCCTGTGTGCGCTAGTACCTCTTGCCACGAGTTCCCAGAATTCTTTGCGGTTTTACCCCTGAGTGACGTCACATTTTCAATCTCTATTGAGTGAAGGTGATGGGTGGGGGGTGGGGGTGTCAGGAATCTCCCAGGAGGCAACAGCGCCATGTGAAGAGAGAGGCTGGCACAGTGGTGTGGCTCTGGATTCCAGGCTGACTACAGGTGAGGTTGTGGGGGTAGGAGCAGACACTGTGGTGTCGAAGCTATTGAAAAACAGATTCAACTCGTTCGCTCTATTCTCACCTCCCTCAGCTCCCCTGCTGTTGGTTGACCTGAATCCAGTGATGGTCTTCATGCCCCTCCACACCTTTCTCATGCTGTTCTGCTGGAGTTTCCACTCCAGCTTCCTCCTGTAATTGTCCTTAGCCTCTCTGATCTTGTCCTTTAGTAACACCTGGATCTTCCTCACCTCCTCTTTGTTGCCCCCTCTGAAAGCCCTCTTCTTGTTGTTGAGGAGGGCTTTGATGTCCTCAGTCACCCACGGCTTGTTATTTGGGTAACAATGAACAGTCTGAGCTGGAACAATGGAGTCGGTGCAGAAAGTTATGTAGTCTGTGATACACTCAGTAAGCCCACTGATGTCCTCGGCGTGAGGCTCACAGAGTGTCTCCCAGTTGGTCACCTTGAAACAGCCCTGTAGTTCCGCTATTGCCTCCTCTGACCACCTCCTAACAGTCCTGGTGGTCACAGGTTCCCTCCTCACAATTGGCACATAGCGGGGGGTGAGGTGAATCAGGTTATGATCTGACCTACCAAGTGGGGGGAGGGAGGAGGAGCTGTATGCATCCTTGACATTAGCATACAGTAGGTCTAGAATTTTTTCTCCCCTGGTGGGACAGTCCACATATTGTTGGAATGTTGTTAGTGTATTGTCCAGTGATACATGGTTGAAGTCACCCGAGATCACAATAAAGGCACTCGGGTGCTGAGTCTGTAACCGGGCTATGGCAGAGTGGGTAGTGTCACTTGCAGCTGTGGGGTTAGCAGAGGGAGGAACATAAACAGCCACCAAGATGACATGAGTAAATTCCCTGGGTAAATAATACGGCCTGAGTCCAACAGCACACAGTTCAATGTCCGGGCAACAAATCCTTTCTTTGACTGTTATGTTGGCAGGGTTACACCACCGGTTGTTAACTAAAACAGCAAGCCCACCTCCTTTCCGCTTACCGCTAGCGATGCTGTCCGTGTCCGTCCGAACAGTGTGGAAGCCTTCCACGGAAGCATTCTCATCGGGAATGTCCTGGTGCATCCATGATTCGGTGAAACACATCAGGCTACACTCTTGGTATTCCCTCTGACTCCGTACCAGTGCTGAGAGCTCGTCGATTTTATTCGATAACGATCGCACATTTCCCATCACGATAGACGGCAGACACGGTTTATACCTCCTCCTCGCTTCGAGCCTCCGCTGTCTCACCGTCTCCTTCTTTCTTCTCTTCTGTCCTTGACCTCTGCATCCCCGATGTGTTTTCCTCCAAATTTCAGCTGGTACTTCTGCGGGTCTGGCCAGCGAGCCGGCCGGCATCAGGGCGATCAGCTGATCCCTGGAGTAAACAATCCGTGCGTGTAGAAGTTGTGGCTCTGTGAGGACATCCCGGACTGTGTGCCACTAATAAGAAGGTCGGTGGTTCGTTCCCAGGCTGCCTCCTGGCTGCATGCCAAATATCCTTGGGCTAACCCCGTGTTTGCCTACTGGTGGTGGTCAGAGGGCCCGGTGGCGCCAGTGTCCGGCAGCCTCGCCGGAGGCACTCTGTCAGTGCGCCCCAGGGCAGCTGTGGCTACAATGTAGCTTGCCATCGCCATTGTGTGAATGTGTGTGTGTGTGTGTGTGTGTGTGTGTGTGTGTGTGTGTGTGTGTGTGTGTGAATGTGTGTGTGAATGGGTGAATGACTGAATGTAGTGTGAAACGCTTTGGGGTCCTTAGGGACTAGAAAAGTGCTATACAAATGCAGGCCCATTTACCATTTACCATATCGTGCGGTGCACCGCGCTTCACTCAGACTTTCTGACCACGTCATGATCCACCTGATCCCTGCGTACAGACAGAGGCTGAAGCTCTCCAAACCTGTCGTGAGGACTAAAAAACTGTGGAGCAAAGAGGCTGTGGAGGAGCTTCGCACGTGTTTGGAGTCTACAGACTGGGACACAATGAGGGCTGCTTCTAACAGCTTGGACGAGTTTACAGACACTGTCACCTCCTATATCCACTTCTGCGAGGACAGCATTGTGCAATCACGCACCAGGGTGAGTTATAACAATGACAAACCCTGGTTTACTCCTAAACTCAAAAAGCTGTTGCTGGAAAAGAGAAAGGCATTCAGATGCGGAGACAGGGACTGCTACAGAGAGGCCAAGTACAGGTTCACTAAAGAAGTGGACATTGCTAAACATCAGAAGATGCAGCAGCAGATCTCAGAGAATGACTCGGCCTCTGTGTGGAAAGGTTTTAGGAATATCACCAACTACAAGCCTAAAACCCCCCCACTCCACTGATGACTTGCTCTTGGCCAACACCCTAAACGACTTTTACTGCCGTTTTAACGAGCCATCAGGCAGCCTTTACACCTCCAACGGCCCCAACAATAGAGACACTTTGGACACTAATTCCCCCACCTCTCCCCCCTCCACAGAGCCATCACCACCATCAAACACTTCACCTACAACACCCCCCTCCTCACCCCACACAAAGGAGGATTTCACACAACCTCCTCCCACCACAACTCTTCATATTCATGAAGCAGATGTGAGGAAGCAGTTTAAGAGTCTGAATGCTCGGAAAGCTCCCGGCCCAGACGGTGTGTCTCCTGCCACCCTCAGACACTGTGCAAACGAGCTGGCCCCAGTGTTTTCTGGCATTATCAACTCCTCACTGCAGGCATGTCATGTGCCTGCCTGCTTCAAGTCCTCTACCATAATCCCTGTCCCCAAGAAACCTAGGATCACTGGACTAAATGACTACAGACCCGTGGCTCTGACATCTGTGGTCATGAAGTCATTTGAGCGCCTGGTTCTCTCCTACCTCAAGACCCTCATGGCCCCCCTCCTGGACCCCCTGCAGTTTGCATACAGAGCCAACAGGTCTGTAGATGACGCCATCAACATGGCTCTACACTTCATCCTGCAGCATCTGGACTCCCCAGGAACCTACGCCAGGATCCTGTTTGTGGACTTCAGCTCTGCCTTCAACACCATCCTTCCAGACCATCTCCGAGGCAAGCTTTCCCAGATGAATGTGCCTGATCCCATCTGCCGGTGGATCACTGACTTCCTGACGGACAGAAAGCAGCATGTGAGGCTGGGAAAGAATGTCTCGGACTCCCGGACCATCAGCACCGGCTCCCCTCGGGGCTGTGTTCTTTCTCCTCTGCTCTTCTCCCTGTATACCAACTGCTGCACCTCCACCCACCAGTCTGTCAAGCTAATCAAGTTTGCAGATGACACCACCGTTATTGGGCTCATCTCTGACGGGGATGAGTCTGCCTACAGGAGGGAGGTTGAACGTCTGGTGTCCTGGTGCAGCCACAACAACCTGGTTGTTGTGGCTGCTGAATGCCCAGAAGACAGTGGAGATTATTGTGGACTTCAGGAAGCACACAGCCCCACTCCCCCCCATCATCCTGACTGACACCCTCATCACCTCTGTGGACTCATTCCGCTTCCTGGGTACCACCATCACCCAGGACCTGAAGTGGGAGCCCACCATCACTTCCGTCATTAAGAAAGCCCAGCAGAGGATGTACTTCCTGAGGCAGCTGAAGAAATTCAACCTGCCAACACGGACGATGATGCAATTCTACCCTGCAATAATCGAGTCCATCCTCACCTCCTCCATCACCGTGTGGTACGCTGGAGCCACTATCAGGGACAAACAGAGACTGCAGCGTGTTGTGCGCTCTGCTGAGAAGGTGATTGGCTGCAGACTCCCATCTCTGCAGGACCTGTACACCTCCAGGACACTGGGGCGTGCAGCTCGGATCTCAGCTGACCCTTCTCACCCTGGACACAGTCTGTTTGACCTGCTCCCCTCAGGCAGGAGGCTCTGGACCATTCGCACCAGAACCTCTCGCCATAAGAACAGTTTCTTCCCCTCTGCTGTTGGACACATGAACAATAACCGTATGACTGTTCCCACCACTAACACATGACCCTACGCTGTGTTCACTGCGTCATTCCATGTTTGTGTGACAGGTGAGACCTGGAGACTTGGGACCGCCCCCGGTGGGCGGAGCTGGTCTTCGCTCCTTTCATAAGCGCAGGTGTGGGCAATTGGGTATTCCTTTGCAAACCTGAAGCTGCGAGTGCTTGGTCCGAGTTGGGCAAGTTGGTGTTTCTTAACTATGAAAGTCTGATACGCGTCCTCCCCTAAACTTCTGTTAGAACGGTAGGTTACACAAAAATGTACCACTTGAGCTCTGGCTGTTGGCAGAGGTTTACAGTTATTTGCACCCTTGTAGGTGGGAAACATTGCTCCCGTGAGAACGGTATAGTGGACTTCATCGCCACTGACCCACATTTATTAGGGTGTGACACGAACTTGTGGACAGGTAACAAAACCAATTCAGTGGAGGAATATTCCTGTGTTTTATTGTCCAGCTAGTGATCTCCTGCCTTTTATTCAGAGTACCGAGCTGCTGCTTTGCCAGGTGGATTTCTGGCTGCGGGCAAAGGACCCGACACATCAGTGTGTTTTAATTTGTTTTAAACTGGTGTAAGTCGACGGACTGACTGCTGCGGCTGTCGATGGTTTTGTTTTTTTGTTTTACTTTTTTCTGTATCAGTAGGCACCACAGATATTGATTCGCAGGTGGTGAAGGCGCTGCAGGGAAAACAAATCCTTTTTTTGCCTCCCCGCTTTTGCATGCACAGCGGGGGGCCCGAGTGAAGACGGCGCTGAAGATTTGCCTTTTTTTCTATAGTGTTTTACCCATTTGGGGTCATGTGTGAGTTGCCGTCCATTTTTAACCTGTGTGCTATGTCGATTTGTTTTTAAACTGTTCCCCGCAGCGCTTGTCCTGTCTCACGGGCAATCGTACAGTTTTATCGTTTTTAATAAGGTAACGTTTTTAATTGTTTTTAGGTGCTGCTGTTACACTGTTTCTTTTATTTTGTATTAAAAATTAAACTCTTTTAAACTGACTGTGCGCCTACGGCTCTGTCCTATTTTAAATAGGTACCTACCACAGGTCACATTTGGCACTGATCACCACCTGCACTCATGTATATATCTATCTACTTAGCACTTTTAATTCTTATTCTTATTTTTATATCTAAGCGTTTATGACAGTATGTTTGCACTAAGCACCGCAGCAATTTCCTAATGTTGTAAACCTGCTCAACATAAAACCCTTTCTGATTCTAATTCTGATTCTGAACAGGCTGCACGCAGGCTGTGGGTGGCTGTAGCTCAGGTGGCAGAGCAGGTCAGCCACTAATCAGAAGGTCGGTGGTTCGATCCCAGGCTGCCTCCTCCTGGCTGCATGCCAAATATCCTTGGGCAAGATACTAACCCCGTGTTTTCCTACTGGTGGTGGTCAGAGGGTGGCGCCAGTGTCCGGCAGCCCCGCCTCTGTCAGTGCGCCCCAGGGCGGCTGTGGCTACAATGTAGCTTGCTATCGCCAGTGTGTGAATGTGTGTGTGAATGGGTGAATGACTGAATGTAGTGTAAAGCGCTTTGTGGGGTCCTTAATGACTAGAAAAGCGCTATACAAATGCAGGCCACGCTGGTTGGCGCATGCTAATGCAAGATAATGCACCATTATGGAAGGAAACTGTCACGATCTGGTTGTAGGAACTCAGGCGCAGAGCGGTTAGACTCGCTCACGTCTTCTTGCCCACACTCACACAAGTTCACATGGCAGGGAGGTCCAGGGAGGAAGGTCTGAAGCAGAAGAGAAGGGAAGTAACAAACTAATCACGAATCTCAAATTACTAAGCACAAGTTCACAGGAGCTGCGAGAAACACTAACATCAGTAGTACAATCATAAATAAATTATTTATTCTCAATGATCCCAACTAAACCGCCACAAGATTGGTTCAGATCGCTAGATTCATGTATGTCCAAATTCCTTTGGAAAAATAAACCCCCACGTATAAGCTTAAAAACACTACAAAAGACCAAGGATAAAGGAGGACTAGAACTGCCTAACTTTCAGCACTACTTCTTAGCCAACAGGCTTCAGTTTATCTCAGGATGGCTAAAACATACCCTCTTAGATGAACCTTGGCTAGATGTAGAACAAGCACTTTGCAATAATCTAGAGATCTCAGACCTACCATTTATCAGCTCAAACATCCAACGACATGAATGCTTTAAAAGCATCAACATCAGCTCTTCTCTGACAGCATGGTGGGAGTTTCTAAAATTGACGGCGTCTTCATTAATCCCATGCGAACGTACACCTATCTGGAACAACCCTGACATATTACAAAACAATAATATGATAAACTTTTCAGATTGGAGTGGTAAAGGAATCAAATATTTAGAACATATACTAGAAGGAACAGAATTTATCTCATTTGACGGACTAGTTACACAATATGGGATCAACAAGAAAAGATTTTTAGAATATCAACAAATTAAATCCATAGTAAAAAAGAAATTTAAACCGGGTCAAGTTGAACTACAAACACCACCAAGTGTGGTTCAATTTCTTACTCTTAAAACCCCCAAATTAATATCCAAAATATACAGAATGCTTTCTAAAACAGATGAATCAATATCACTTCCTATTGCAAAATGGGAAGCGGATTTATCAGTTAACTTAGACCTAAACTTCTGGTCTCAGATTTGCTTAAAAACCTTTCATCTAATTAGAAATCCCAGTCTTCAATTAATTCAATACAAAATATTACATAGAGTGCACTATACAGGTCATCGGATGTTCAAGATGGGCTTTACGTCTACCAACAACTGCACACACTGCCAAACCAATTCACCGGACAATTATATCCACGCTCTTTGGTTCTGTCCACCAGTTCAGAAGTTTTGGCGCGAGATATGTGAAGACTTATCGAAGTGTCTGAAATGTAACATTCCAACTTCCCCCTTAGTGTGTTTGTTGGGCAGCTTAGATAATGTCACTTCAGAAAAGAATATCGCCCATATGGTTTTCACTGCCCTATGCATAGCCAAGAAAACAGTCCTCATGAACTGGAAAAATAAAAATAATCTTAATTCTAACCAATATAGAAATTATCTATTAGATTACATTAGTCTTGATACAGCCTCTGCCACCACATCAGATCAATTGCTCTGGGCTCCTTTGATCAGCTCCATCACCTAGTGGGGGTGGGGGGTCATAGTTTGGTCCCGCCTTCACTGTTGTGATTGGTGTGGGGGTAGGGACAGGCTTAGGGTGTCGGGGGGTTCCCCGGAGGCATCTTCCTTGGGGGGCTCAACCCGGGGTAGCGGTCATGTCCGGTTAGGGGCTCTGTTGGCTCTCAGGTGACTGTTTCCTCGCGGCTGCGTGCAGCGGGGCTAGGGGAGGGTCTGTGCTGACGGACGTGGGTTACTGACCTGGTAGCCTGGCTGCCCCTGGGTGGGTCCGGGATGGGCGTGAGGTTCTGGGGGCGCTCCATCTCTGGGCTGGGGCCTGGGCCGGGCCTCGGGGGCTTGGGTCCTGGTTGGTGTGTTGCCGGGGTTGTGGGCGGGTGGGTGCATGGGGGCCCAGCCCTGGAGCAGGGTGCCGCCGGTGCATCGAGCCACCTGGGGGGCTCTTCAACTGGTGGGGGAGATTGTCACATCTTGCAGGAGCTTTCCTCTCCTCGGGAGCTCTCTCTGCAGGAGGGGGAGATACAGGAGAGGTGGAGGAAGATCTCAGCCTGGGTGTTTATTGTCTTATGTAGTCTGGAAGATGAATGGATGGTGGGGTGGGTGCAGTTTTCTCTGTGGTGGGGTTGGGTGGACTGTCCCGGGCTCAGTGGGGCCGGGAGGCGCTGCTGCACTGGGCCCTGGTCTGGATGGGCCTGGGCCCCCTTTCCCTGGCGGGTCGCGGAGTATGCGGGTGCCTACTGGGGTCAGCGGGGGAGCTGGCCCCAGGGAGGGGTCACTTGCCCCTCCCTTCCTTCCCTCCCCATCTCCAGCTGCCTCCCTCTTTCCGCTCCACCACAACCACCCACACACGCAGGACCTTGGAGTAGGGGTGTGTCACCAGGGTGCAGAGGAGGCTACCCCCCCTGTCCCCTTCTGGCTGCCTCTGCCTCAATTTTATCCCACAACTTAGACATTCACATTACTCACACTCTCATTACACATACATATAGGATCTTGGGGGTGGGCACGATACACGGAATCCAAAGTACCATCAGGGTGTACACCCCACCCCTGGCGTCGTTGCCCACCTCTCAATGTTAAATACACGTAGACATTGAGGGCTAGCAGGAGGGACCATGCGCTTACCTGCTGCTCTCTGGCAGGTAGCTCCATGCCCTCCTGGGTTTTAAATGCACCTTAGAACACACATGCATCAACACTACAATGAGCGGGTGGAGGGAGGTTTGGAGTCTTCTCTCACCCCCATTCTCTCCGACCTGCTGGAGCGGTCTGTAGTGAGCCCTCATCTGGGACTCTCCTCAGCTCTTTCTGGGACAGTGGCACGGCTGCCCCTCTGTTGGTCTTCCTTGGTCTCTTGTGTTCTGGGGGCCTCTGGATGTCTGGAGTTTTGATCTCCTCCATACCTGCTTCATGCCCTGGAGGACGGGGCTGTGGCTCCCCCACACCCTCTAGCAGATCATTACATGAAGGAACTGTTAAGGTTCAAAAATTGAGGAAGGAGAGTACAAACACCCATTGGTCCAGAAGATCTTGGTCAAACAATGATTTTAATGAATACACACGTGTGGGAAGAACACTCTGTACGCAGACAGCAAGTGGTCTTCGACTTCCTCAAAGCATACACAGATTTTTATAGCATCAGGGTTTGATTTACTGACGCCCCTTCATGCGTCACAGACAGGATATATACACATACGTCAATATCAAAACCACAACGACTTTTGACACAATTTAAAAGAACAATTGTCTTCTATCTTCATAACAGGTGCTTCCTGTCACTGCCGGATGCTCGCTTGTCATCTTGACACCTCAGCAGCAGTTCTGCGACAAACTGCTCTTTTTGCAACCCCAAGCAAAACATGATTAAACTTTTACCTATAAATGATTCTCTCTAACTAAGTGTGTGTGTGTCTGTGTGCTAACCACAATTGCACCCTGTTTCACCTCGCCGACTAGCTCCTGACCCCTAACCAGACAGAGGCAGAAGCCACACTCAGATATGTAACAACTGAAACTATATATGTGTCATCTACTAAATAAATGTTTTAATCAAGAACCCCTACTAAAAGCTTAATACAAGAATATGAACATATAAAAGATATTAAAATAAACTGATATAAGTGTTTTGTAAGCATGTATTGCAATTCCTTCTATGTTCTAGTTTTCCCTCAGCATGGATCATCTAGACACTCTCACTAGTGAAGCTTTAGACCATTAATGAACCTGAACATCAACTCAAATATGCAATATGTATAAAATAGTTATAACTGCACCTGGAATACAAAATTAATATAATAACTTGTATGCATAAACATCTTAAGGCCATCTTAAAGCTATCTGTTACATTGTTAAAGCAATGATCAATTTGAATAACCTAGTAATTCAAATGGCCTCGTCTGGCCTGCTGCTCAAAATAACCTAAGACTGGTTTCACTTCTGCAAACTCTCTGCAAGCCTGTTTCCTGTCAGCCTGTGACTTAGTCTTTCTGAAAGACACACACTGTTCAACCTCTGAATGCAATATAAACTACAGATTATATTATTAATGCAATGGTGATGATGATTATTCTTTAACAATAGCAGTAAAATAATTTCCCTGCTCCACACTCCCTCTCTCGACCTCTGGAACACCAGAGGTCGCAATACATTGTGTCCTGGCTCAGCAAATCAGACAACCTCATGTCATCTAATTGGTCCAGTAATAAACACCAGCTCCCCTTCGAGAACACTCCATGTGTAAGCTTAGGTTTTCTCGGTCCCTCTCTTGTGGTCTTGGACCTCCCTGTGGTCGTCGAGATCTTCTGCAAAGGAAACAAAACACCTTTTCCTGCACCTCCCTAACTTATCCTATCTGGGACTCTTTAATCAAAAGCCTGATCCTAATTATCTTCTTAACTTATTGACTTGTATTTATATATTCTTCAACGTTACTCATCACTTTGAAACTCTTAAAGCGCTGCTTTCACGTCCGGTTGCTTGCTCTATTTTCCCTTATCTGATCATCAACATCCTGTACACACACTGTCGCTGTTGCAAGTGCCTTCACTCTAATCTTAAGTCACCTTTTTAACAAGAAAATCATTATAAGCGCCTGTTCTACTAAAAGCTCCAAAAGAAAACAACCACTTTAATCAATTAAGTTTAAGCATATAAGCAATTACTCCTGTATACATTTCATCATAGCTAAATGCTGCCTAAAAACAACTCCTATGTGTTAACTTCATTTTAACCTCACATTTCCTATGTTATAACCCGTTTTTGGTATAGCCTTTTTATTTCATTTGCTCCTTTTAATTTAACAATACCTTCTATGTAATATCTGTATGTGTAAGCCTACATTATAACCACTTCTTCTAGAAATCAAAAAAGAAATCAAACCTGTTCTCCTCCTTCAACCCTCACTAATTTTCACCCTAAGATTTTCCCTCTAAGATTTGTACACAGCTTTAAAACACTGGCATTGTATCTTCTAAACAGGATTCAGTTCTTTAATCCTTTAACCTTAACATAAAAATAACAGTTTCAGTTTTAGCATATCCAAATGACCAAAAACCCCAAAAAGTCCTGAAATAATCCTAAATTATTAAACCCTAAATTCCCCCTTTTATTTTGACACATTCCATGTGTCACAATACTATACAAAACTTAAAATGCTCAGTTTTCCCCACTCATGCTCCAATCTATGTCATAAAAATAAACTTAAAACAGAACAATTATCAGTCATGTGTTCCTCCAATTAATGGTAACTGAGTCATAACCGAAAATGTTTCCCCTTTAACATTTGGCATTCTCCCAACAATATACTATAATCCCATAATCTAACCCCAGTCAACAAAACAGAAATTTTCTCTGGTAGAAGCCAATTGTTTGTCCACATTTATTCATTCCCCCACCTTCATCCAGTCACACACATTCACATTCAGTCACACCATATATTTGCTAATAGTGGAGCTTCAGATCAGATTCTCCACCCTCAGCAAAATGAGCTCATTTTTTATTTTCCATAGGAAAATATTTCTTTATGCTTTTGGACTGGATTGAATCGCTACAATCCTTTTTACAGGGACTTAGACCTGATCACAGGTAGCTTTCTCCTTAGCCAGTTGTAATCTGGAAAGCCCCCCTTACATTTGCTCTCCCCGAGAATTTGTCAGCGCTGTTGCAGGCCTGCTTAGAACAGAAATGAGAAAAAATAGAGCTGATTATTAGCTCACAAAACACAAAACAAAATCACCTGGCAGGTTTTCTTTAAGTGCACTGTTAAAAATAATGGGCCAATTCTTAGACATGTCCATGTTTCCTAAAACTCCCTCTATTAAAAACAAAAACAACAACAACCCTAACCTAACTGACAGAATCAACCCATCACCCCAACAACCTCAACAACCTTAAACACACAAGTTTTGCCACCACATAATTTCACCTCCTCAATACACCGAAAGTCTCATTAAAACCACACAATTTGCCCACAAAAATCACCCCCTTTATGCACTTTAACATACTTCAATTCAGCATAAAACATAACCCCCCTTACAACAACATATCACTAAACTATAAATTTCCTACCCAAATCTGCACTTCTCTTCTCTGCTATGCTTCCTCTTCTGAAAGCCTCAGTCACACACACACACACACAGGAAGCTCCTGCGTCACCACTCACTCCAAGTGATTTGCATACTTAGTCATATCTCAAGAAGTTGCCGTAACAAGAGGAACATATGTTTAAACATTACCACCTTATTAAATCATTTTATTTCTTTCTACAGTGATCACTGGTTTTGATCACTCAGTACGAGAGAGCACTCCTAAGTCACTCTTTTAAAACTACTTTAATCACTTTTTTTCATAACTCACTCCCTTCGTCATATAGCTTCTTCTATTCCTCAATCACAAACTCAAATGTATTTTATTAAACATTCACACCATTGTATCATTCATACAAAAATAGCAAGCTGTTCTTCATTGCGTATGTTTGTGTTCTAAGCCAGGTTTAATCAGTATCTATACAAATAATCATCATGAGCTTGTCTTGTCTTTATAATAAGGTTAATGCATTTTCTGTTTGTGTATGTGAATTCGCATATGTTGCTTTTGCAGTATGTCAGACTCCTTCATAATTTTGCCTTTAAACAGTCAATTTTCTCCTTCCCAAATTTGCTAACCCAAATTTTGATTTCCCACCTTAAATAACAGCATTCCTTGTCCTCAGCCAGAAGTTAGGGCCCACTTACCCCCTCTGCCTTAGCCCAGCGGCTTTACCCTTAAGGTCCCGTCTTCTTCACCTCATCTCACCAGTGAGTCTGAGCTCACAGGGACTGAGTGGGGCGAGTAATCGTGACTGTGCCTGCCTTAGGTTGTCCCAGGGTTTCGAGGTGAGATCTTACCCGTCATGGGCTATCCAGCCTTCCATACTCGCCTGATACGGGGGCCAAGTGGGCAGGGGCGGGAACACACTGGCTCTGGAAATTAAAGGAGTGTAAGCTGCTTCCTTCATTGCATCTTATATTAAACTATCTCACTTCTGATTCTTTCCTAGAATAATTTCACATATGGCACTTTGTGTATGTGTGTTTTCTATTCATTAATGTAATTGTCAGTTATTTTCTCTCTTCATTTTACTTTTTTATCTGTTTGTTTGTAACGTTCTACTTTAGTTCTACTAAATCTTGATGTAAAAACAATACACCCTCTTTTTACGCACACACACTCTGCAGACTTCCTCTGTTCACACACTCGCCTATGAGTTATTATTATTAGTTATTTATTATTTTGTTCAAATCACACAGAATCATTCAAATCGAGTACTCACAGCATTCACATCACAACCTTCAACGTGCTCACTTTCAATCCTGCAAGACGCAGAGATGGACATCTCCTTCACCTAACATAAAACTAAATTACCATATCAACATACAATTACTGAAATTCAAACTCAAATACACCGTCTGTTTTAATAAAGTCAAAGAGTAAACGGGTGTACCAAGTGTATGTACTTATGTGTTTTTGAACTGAAAGAAAAAGAAACTCAAACTCTTATAACATCACTCATGCCTCTCTCAAATTAAAAACACTTTCAAACTTTAAAACATCCTACTTGACATCACCAAAGAAATACCTCTCACACCTTTATTCCTCATTCAAAACCTTCTAGTCACCGCATTCACACTTAAACTGTGACCAGAGTTGAGGAATATAACTCAAAACACACTTTCCTAAGAGTATTTTAGACATGCTTGTCATAATCAGAAAGAGCAAGTCAAAAACAAACAAACGAAAAATTGAAACCTCCATTAATTCTCACCGCACACACAAGAAATTGAAAAAATAAAACACACCAGCAACTACTGCTGGAGAGAAGTTGCTACTGAAAGTAATATGTTAGTCTTAAGTATATACAGTGCACTCAACATATTTATATATCTACATCCAACTTCAGTCAACTACTATACATCCACTACGGCAACTCAAAACTTTATTTATAGTCCTCTAATAAACATAAATGGCATTTGAAACACACACTCAACAATGTTTGCAGCAGTATTTGTAAAACCAACTGTGGTTTAAACAGTTCACTACTTACTCATTTGCATTTTCACACTCACACACACTCCGTCTAAAATAGCAGCAGCATTGCCTCAGACTCCTTTCACACAGAGATCTCTTATATTTACAAAGACGTCTTATATTTACAATTACTGTCAGATCTGTCAGCTTTAGCGCCTAACCAATTTTGACAAATTTAAGTTAACGGTCCAACCGATAAAAGTCCAACTTTTTTGTAATCAATTAACCAGTATCTGTCCAACAGTTTCTGGCCTCATCTCTAAAGTCCCTAACTCAATTTAAAAGCGTCAACCAACCCAAACTTTGCCTGAAGCTCTATTTTTTGGCGTTTCACAGCCAAGGCTTACCCCGAAGTGTTAAGTTAAAGTTACACGCCCGAAGTCCAACTTCTTCTGTCCAAAAAAGCGCAGACTACCGTTCCAAATGGTAGAGTGGTCCAACCACTAGCTTATTCCAGGATGCCCTGTACCCCACAGTTAAGCCACACTGAACTAACCCTCTTCGCCGAGAGGTCAATGTCGCGCGTCCACGACAAGGAGGGAGCGTAACCTCCGGGCTCTGCGCTTCTTACCAGTCCAACTGGCGTTCTTGAGTAATTTATAATACTTTGGAACAACAGTAAAACACCCAACAAAGTGTAAGACTGAAGCAGGTCCAACCTTATAACCAAAAAATAACCAAATTCCCTAACATACTAAAATCATTGAGCAGTCCAACTGCTTTCCACAGTCCAACCGCATTCAATCATTACCAGCAGTCCAACTGCTTTTTACGGTCCAACCGTATTAAATCATTTCCAGCAGTCCAACTGCTTTTAAATCCTCAGTACTGTCATGAGATTCTCATCAAAATCAAAGCAGACATTTACCGGCAACTTTTACTGAATAGACATTTAATTTTATCATCCAATTCAGCACACTTCGGATAAAATCAACAGGCCTGTGCCTACCTCTTTTTAAAGGCGCCTGTCCCCTCAGTTTGGTTGCCGGGTCACGCCTGCCTGTCTGACCACAACGGACCACCAAATTTCACCATCTACACCTCCAATCCTCCCTCCTCAATTACCGGACGAAGCCCCCAAATGTTAAGGTTCAAAAATTGAGGAAGGAGAGTACAAACACCCATTGGTCCAGAAGATCTTGGTCAAACAATGATTTTAATGAATACACACGTGTGGGAAGAACACTCTGTACGCAGACAGCAAGTGGTCTTCGACTTCCTCAAAGCATACACAGATTTTTATAGCATCAGGGTTTGATTTACTGACGCCCCCTTCATGCGTCACAGACAGGATATATACACATACGTCAATATCAAAACCACAACGACTTTTGACACAATTTAAAAGAACAATTGTCTTCTATCTTCATAACAGGTGCTTCCTGTCACTGCCGGATGCTCGCTTGTCATCTTGACACCTCAGCAGCAGTTCTGCGACAAACTGCTCTTTTTGCAACCCCAAGCAAAACATGATTAAACTTTTACCTATAAATGATTCTCTCTAACTAAGTGTGTGTGTGTCTGTGTGCTAACCACAATTGCACCCTGTTTCACCTCGCCGACTAGCTCCTGACCCCTAACCAGACAGAGGCAGAAGCCACACTCAGATATGTAACAACTGAAACTATATATGTGTCATCTACTAAATAAATGTTTTAATCAAGAACCCCTACTAAAAGCTTAATACAAGAATATGAACATATAAAAGATATTAAAATAAACTGATATAAGTGTTTTGTAAGCATGTATTGCAATTCCTTCTATGTTCTAGTTTTCCCTCAGCATGGATCATCTAGACACTCTCACTAGTGAAGCTGTTGTGATATTTTGATACCATGGTAGCATTTACAGGATATTGTTTTGTAGTGATATTATACAGAAAAGAGTTACTCAATAAGGCCCATTTACTAGTTGTTTTTCTCTTTCTCTGTGACCCAAGAATTGATGTGTAAGAATCACAGGCTGGTACCCCAAGGTCGAAAATACCACAGAGACGAGACCACTTCCTTACTCCCATCCTCCCTTCCTTATCTTTTAGAAAAGAGCTTGTTAAAAGCCAGGTGGTTTGTTTCAGAATTCACTAATGAAAGAACTCTGTATTCTATGTCTAGGAGTGTATTTTGCTGGGATGATCATAAATTGAAGCTGAACTATACAAAGGATACTTCTCTGCTCACAAGGCAGGAAGACGTTTCCTTATTTGGTCTGTACCGGTTTGAACTGAGAATCTGCTGACACACGAACCTTTCTCCTCTATATAAGCTGTTGTATACTTAATAAACCTTTGAGTCAGTTTGGAATGACACCTAGAACGGTCTCCGTGTCTTCTTGTTCTTCTGAACTGCTCCCGGTACTCCGGCCGGTACCGTGATTGCCCGTTGATCATGCATGAGAATATTTTAATTTTGTTATATGTTAAAGGATGAACTCTGCTTATTGGTGCCCACGCTTTAGGAGGAAACTCGATCTATGACAGAGATTTCCTTCAATTTTGGTGTCAGAAGTGGGATCCGCTGACGAAGGTAAATACACGTCTTTAATATTTATATGAGACCGTATTATACCTCTCTCAGTGATCGATCCATAAAGAAACGGGATATGCTGACGAAGTTTCACTTAGTGATCCAGAGAGATACACTGACGACTTCCTTAGTCCCCGAATAAAGTAAATTAAAAGCAGAAAGACACAGGAAGTTGCCTGTTGTTTTGCGAGAAGTTGCTCGTTAAGTGAGAAGTTGCTCACCAAAAAGTGACACAGGAAGTTGCCTGTTGTCTTGAAACGTACGTTAAAAAGTGAGAAGTTACTCACTCAGAGAAAGCTAGCAAATAATTAAATTAACCTCAGATGTGCCATCCTTCAAGTGTGTAAACTCTACGTAGAAAAAAAAAAAATGAGTGTGAATGTGTCTGACGTCACGGTGTTTTTGTGCGCTGTGTAAAAATAATTGTTTTTGATTGTGAGAGCTGTGATACTGCAGATCACCAGCTATTTAAAAAAAAAAAAATACAAACAAAAAGAGAGAGATGTGTGTTGATTAAGCAGTGATGATAATAATGAACATGTCTTTAGTTTGTCACTTTCAGGTGAAAAGCAGACCCGAATCAATTTTCCACATGCAGCGGTCGGACGAAAATTTAAATAATAGTTGTTAAACAATAGTTTAATAATTGGAAACGTTCAAGCCAAGTTTCTGGCTGACTTATTTTGTTCACGATCTGTCTCAAAACTTTCACTCTCACCTGAAGGAGAAAAAAAAAAAAAAAAAAACCTGATCAGCAGCGGCAGTATCGGAGCAGAGAGCAGCGGCAGTATCGGAGCAGAAGCGACCTTAAAAAAGCACCAGAGAAGAAGAAAAGCAAAACCTATCTTCCTATCTGATTGGATGACTTCCACGGAGGGGCGAACAAGATGGCGGTGTGAAGAGCAGTTTTTGTCCGAGCTCTTAGAACGAGACATTTATTTGACGTCTTTCTGGCTTTCGGGACCTTTTGGAGATCAGCGCGCTGAGCTTGCTGGATCTGAGGCCAGGTTCGGCGGCAGCAGCATGTCAACATGTTCAGAAAGGACTGAGTGACTCGGCAGGCCACATGCGGCTAGCATGTGGCTGTGGTCGGAAAAGCTCCATCATAAACACGCCCTGTGCAGAGGTCCAAGCCGAGGGTCGGCCCCAGCGTGGGCGAGCTGATTGTGAAAGCCGTGGCCGCTTTCAAGGCAACGGCATGTCCGCGGCCGCTCTCAAGCAGGCTCTGGATGTGGACAAGAACAAAGCCCGTGTCAAGACCGCCTTCAAAAGCCTGGTGGCGAACGGCACTCTGGTACAGACCAGGGGCCTCCGGATCTTTCAAGATGAACAAGGCTACCGAGACCAAAGCCAAGACGCCCGTCGCGGCCAAAATGCCAAGAAACCGGCAGGACCTGCTAGAAATCGCCCAAGAAAGCAGCAGCAGCAACCGCATCAGAGGACAATAGAATGAGAGTGGTGAGAACACAAATTTTGTTATTAAATGTGGGTAATTAAAATTTGGGTTAGCAAACCTGGGGAAAAGAAAACTGACTGCTTAAGTGGAAAATTGAGACGGAGTTTTAAACACTGCGAGAATAGAAACATATACAAAATCACACAAAAACAAAACATGCATTAACCATACTAACACTCCAAACACAAGAGAACTCATGAAGATTAGACAACATTTTAAGTGTGTGAGTCTGTTTATTATCTTGTCCAAGTCACCTCGTGTGATGCAAAGACCAGTGGAACTCATAGCACATTGCATGCTCTGCTGGATATGCAGCTCCACAGACATGCAATGAAAATTAGCTTGTTATCTTTCATCAGTGTTAAAATAGTGTCAATTTAGCAGACACTTGTTATCAAATACTGAATTTATACAATGCAAAAAATTGACTCTCTAGGTTGCAGGACAGCAATTTAACTTTTGAAAAAAAAAAAGAGAAAAAAAAAAATCCTGGTTTGACCAACCAGCGATCAGACAATAAATTTAGTGTTAATATGGTAAATTGGGAGAAGCTTCCTGCTTGATTAATGCAGCACAAGTAATTTACTGTATGAGGGAAATTGTCTTTTGTGATAACATTTTGAACATGCTTTCCTGTTGTCCTGTCAACTTAGTGGGTTAATAGCTGATATGCAAATTAGTTGATCGGTTTTAGATTAATGAAAGGTGATTGAATTCTAGCACGAGTGAATGAGATGTGTTGGAGTGTGTTGAGTGGAGACTTTAAAACACTGAGTTTCCTGCTTTGATGTGCGAGTGAATTTTGTATTTAGCTACACAACTTTGAATACGTCAGAACAAATTTTTTTTGTGAAAATCGAATACAATAGATCTGTGATTTAGTGAAGTTGATGAGGAGTTTGTGTCATGACTTAACAAGGCCTTTTTATTTTGATACTTTTACAGTGCACTGAGAGTTTTGTTTGATAATCTCTGTTATTTTCCATTTTTATCTTTTAAACAGGCACTGATTTTGTTTGTCTATTTTCTTTTCTTTAAGCAGATCCGCACGTCGGGAATTAAAAGTGCTACACGTCGTCGAGAAAATTGTGACAAGTGAGTCTTCTCCACATTAAATTGGCTTTTGGAGAAGGCCACTTATTATAAGTGTCCCAGCCTAAAACTGGATTCAGCGATGTAATCCTATCTAAAGTTCTTTTTTCTTTTTTGAGATGACGTCATTTTGCTGGAAGTGGAAACTAAAATGCGACTACAGGTTCCACTATCAGCAAACAAAGAAACAAACAAAGAAAGAATGAATGAGTGAATGAATGAATGGAAATAAAAACAAACAAACTGACTGACCACTGGTAAAAGCTGACAAGACTTGATCACGACTCAAAGTTAATCTCCACCTAGACAGGACAAAGGGTGGATGAATCTATATGTGTTTTTTGTTACAGGAGCAGTAAGATGACAGCAACATTCGAGGGTGCATGATGATTTAACCTGTGAAATGCCACTTTCTCTGTCTGTGCATTTACTAAGGGTGCTATTCCCTATTTTGTGTTGCTCAGAGATCACTGTGAGAAATTGTATACATCTGCGCAAGCGCTAACATTTGTATTTTCTTTTCTACAGCATTACAGTTTTTTATGTGTTTGATTATGTGGTTTATAAGAGGATTAGTTAATGTTTTTTTTACTATAGGATTTTTGGGTTTACATGTGACTGACATTCTTTCCACAGCTAGGGTTGACTTTATGGTGTTTTTATGGCACCTCTGGAACCTGTTGACCCGTGTCTGACCTCCGTCTGACCACAGTCAATGTGTATTGCTTATGTTTGTTTTTTCTGGGACTGCATGTGGAAGATTCAGCTGAAACAGACAAGTGACATGAGTAAAACAGATAAGAGATTACGTGTTTATGGAATAGTTTATTGTGGGCTCTTTGCTGGCCACTTTGAGCCCATAATAATAATAATAATAATCATAATAATAATAATAATAATAATAATAATAATAATAATAATAATCATAATAATAATAATCATAATAATAATAATAATATGTAAGTGGAGTGACTTTGCTTAAGAGAAGTCACTGATTACATTAATGTTAACTGAGTACATGGGATGATCCATGTTTGAGGCAAATTAGGGAAATAATTGTAGTTTACTGATTTGAGAAAACCTGCACATGACACTTGTCTTGCTGATGTTGAATGCTTGTTACCCTTATGATACAATTGTTTACAAGTGTGAAGTTTGATTTCACTTCCAGATTTTGCTTTCCGGGCCATGATGGTGTGTATGTATGCAAAACACACTAACATCTTTCATTGCAGGATTATAGGTCCAGGGTGGTGCTGCTCCAGGGGAGGAGATGCCCTGATGTTGCCTGGGATATGATCTAGTTAACCTTTTTCTTTAAGACAGGAATCTGATTTTGATGGGTTGACTCATGGGAGTGTCCATGTGTCAAAAAGAGGGGGATCCAGGATTAATATGAAGCAACGAATTAACATTAAAATTTGTTTTATATGATTTTTGCAGCGATCTGTGTGATTAACAATTCATTCAACAGGTATTAAACCTATGCAAGTGGTGCATCCAGGTTCAGATGAGGCTTTGATGGCCTATAAGTGAGAGGAATGTTAGGTTTTGTACTGTTTATTGTCATTTATGCTTAGAAATAT
The DNA here is from genome assembly GCF_963969265.1 of Rhamphochromis sp. 'chilingali'. Classification (NCBI taxonomy): domain Eukaryota; kingdom Metazoa; phylum Chordata; class Actinopteri; order Cichliformes; family Cichlidae; genus Rhamphochromis; species Rhamphochromis sp. 'chilingali'. The sequence continues at coordinate 69,893,547 of NC_137930.1, read as the reverse complement.
CCATATATGCTTAGAGTTTATACTTAGTTGTAGATTGGTAGAGGTTTGATCACCCTTGATAGTCTGCAAACTTTGTGTGTATCAGAGAGCACTCTGGAGCATGAGGGAGTTCGTGCCTTGTTTTATTGTTTTATGGTAGGACGTAAGTGCTATTTGCTTAGGTGAACTCTTGGCAGGTTTGGGGAAGTTATTTATGGGGTCACACACACACACACACACACACACACACACTATGTCCACAATTTGGTAGAAACACTGAATAATAACTATCAGAAAGTTTGTCTCTCTAAGCCTCTCCCCTCCACAGCTACAAGTGGAGACCAGGGGATGCGGTGTTGGTGAAGCCGCTAAAACCAAGGACACTCTGGGAGGCCGCGCGTTTTCCAGCCCCCAGGCTGTACTGGCAGTGACGAAGAACCAGCATCCTTACGGACGGACAACCTCAGTGGATTCATGCCAGCAGGGTTAAGACCAGCCCAATCGGACCATCTCAGGCGTCGGATCAAGCAGACGACATCTCCGGCGAGCCAGCGCCAGGATCCAATCCAATCCACACACACACGCAATTACTGATTAACACACAACGCCTGAAAGAGCCAGAATTTTTGATATTAAGCTTGCTCGAAGGACCAGTTACATTTATGATTTGTTTTACGTTTATGATTTGTCTTTATATTATGTTATTACATTCTGTCTTTATACTATGTTATCATTTCATGATAAAAGGGGGGAACTGTTGTGATATTTTGATACCATGGTAGCATTTACAGGATATTGTTTTGTAGTGATATTATACAGAAAAGAGTTACTCAATAAGGCCCATTTACTAGTTGTTTTACTCTTTCTCTGTGACCCAAGAATTGATGTGTAAGAATCACAGGCTGGTACCCCAAGGTCGAAAATACCACAGAGACGAGACCACTTCCTTACTCCCATCCTCCCTTCCTTATCTTTTAGAAAAGAGCTTGTTAAAAGCCAGGTGGTTTGTTTCAGAATTCACTAATGAAAGAACTCTGTATTCTATGTCTAGGAGTGTATTTTGCTGGGATGATCATAAATTGAAGCTGAACTATACAAAGGATACTTCTCTGCTCACAAGGCAGGAAGACGTTTCCTTATTTGGTCTGTACCGGTTTGAACTGAGAATCTGCTGACACACGAACCTTTCTCCTCTATATAAGCTGTTGTATACTTAATAAACCTTTGAGTCAGTTTGGAATGACACCTAGAACGGTCTCCGTGTCTTCTTGTTCTTCTGAACTGCTCCCGGTACTCCGGCCGGTACCGTGATTGCCCGTTGATCATGCATGAGAATATTTTAATTTTGTTATATGTTAAAGGATGAACTCTGCTTATTGGTGCCCACGCTTTAGGAGGAAACTCGATCTATGATAGAGATTTCCTTCAGAAGCTTTAGACCATTAATGAACCTGAACATCAACTCAAATAAGCACAGATATGCAATATGTATAAAATAGTTATAACGGCACCTGGAATACAAAATTAATATAATAACTTGTATGCATAAACATCTTAAGGCCATCTTAAAGCTATCTGTTACATTGTTAAAGCAATGATCAATTTGAATAACCTAGTAATTCAAATGGCCTCGTCTGGCCTGCTGCTCAAAATAACCTAAGACTGGTTTCACTTCTGCAAACTCTCTGCAAGCCTGTTTCCTGTCAGCCTGTGACTTAGTCTTTCTGAAAGACACACACTGTTCAACCTCTGAATGCAATATAAACTACAGATTATATTATTAATGCAATGGTGATGATGATTATTCTTTAACAATAGCAGTAAAATAATTTCCCTGCTCCACAGAACCTTTTTTTAAAAAAAAAACAAGCGCGTCCATGCTCACAGGTGTACACACGGGTGATCACACCCACAAACTACACCCTTTTTGGCTCCTACCTCAAAGCACACTGTGTTCTGTTGATCTTATGTGCTGCACAATAATGTTTAATATTTAGTATTTACTGTCATATTCCCATATATCATTGTGATGTTGTTTATTCTATTACTCTTGTTCTCTTCTGCTTGTTTTCTTTTTTCTTTCTCAGCAGGTGATCCAGGTGATCGATATATGCATTTTTTTCCCTGCTCATTCTGTTGGTTTTTGTCTTTTGCCCTTCTCCCCCGTCCCTCTTCTCAGCTGTTTCTCTTTCCCTCTTTCTTTCTCCCCTTCTTTCCCCCAGTCAAGTCTGTCCCGTATTCAGTAAATGAAAATAAAATAAACAATAAAAGGTGAATCAAATGGACCATTACGGCAAGGCTGGGATGGTCAATTTGGTAAAGTAAATCCGTTGGGCATCTTTCTTTGCCTTTAGACAACAATTCTGATGGCAAAAGAGCCAAACGGGACAGGCAAAAAAAAAAAAAAAAAAAGTAGTACAATCATCCAGCGACGAGAGGATCTGTGTTCCAGCCTCAAATAGTGCTCCCGGTGATGACAGGTGATTGTTGTCAGGTGTGTGGGCCAAGGGCAGGAGCCCACAGTGAGCTCCGCCCAGGCAGAGAGAGAGAGAGAGAGAACCAAAACAGCACATGTAGCCTTGTGGGGCCGGCTGGGCAGGCACGGAGACCATGACAGAAACCGCATCATTCATGAGGAATGATGTGTTTACCATTATTTTGTTGAGTTCCAGTAAACCTTCGTCTATGGATTCCTCATTAAAACATCAGGATGAATGAACAAAGACAAGAAACAAAAGACAAAAATTTTAAACACATGCACCACACAGTCTAATAGACCTGAGTAGTTATGATAATCCAGGAATGTGAATGAATGATAATAATGGCCCTTTTCCTCACTACACATAACCTGTCGCCACAGGCAGCGTGAGACAAATCCTCATGTATCTACAATGCAAATCAGCATATCCACCAACATATTGGCTTATTTATAATGGCTGCTTTTGAAAATGTAACTGGTGTTGGAGTTGCTTTCTTGTGGAACAAAACTTCTTACAGTGCATTTGTATTTGTTTTCTACCATGCACAAATAACAGCAACGTGTAGTGGCCAACTGAAGAGAGGTAGTGAAACGTCTCCAGGACTTTTCTTTTACAGTTAAAGTGCTAAAATGCCACAATCTAAAAATAATAAAATATTAACTATTAGTGCCATATATGATACAGTAAGTCTTAAACAATTTTCCTATTTGGATAAGAGTTTAAGAGGAATAAACTGATAAATAATATGATGCAAAAGATGTAGAGAACATTTATCAGACTGTTGGAAAAAAATTTCAGGCGAACCTGTGAGGTTGAGAAACTCGTTGAGAGCAGCTGATATGTCTGCTAATTATACTAAGAATTATACTAATTTTGCAATACTGTAGTTATGCTAATACAATAATACAGAGACAAGCACAACAGTCAAATGGCCCTCTATGAGCAAGCACTTGGCATCAGTGGGAAGGAAAAAGTCCCCTTTGACAGGAAGAAACCTCCAGCGACACCATGCTCAGGGAGGGGTGGTTATCTGCTGCTACAACTATAATATAATAATGATTGCTTTATAATAGGGATAAATAATCATAGACTCAATGTAAGAACTCACTTGTGTCAGCAATTTTCAGGAGGGAGAAGGCCTAACTATGGAAAGGACGTGAGGAAGAGGAAAAAGAAGAATGTTAAGGAACAAAACAGAAAAAGACCACCACAAAGATTGGAGACCCACGAGCAACAAAAGTCCCAGTCGCTTCAGTCGTCAAATATCCACAGCTGAAGTCAAAATCAACGATGAAAAAAGAAACCAAAACAAAAAAACAAAACTGCAGGAGAAAATGCAGAGTCAGACAGACAGATGGAGGCATTGTGTCTTTCCTGCTCTCACACCAGCTCATCTTAATGGACAAGCTGTACTTTGAGCTGTTTAGTTGAGTAAATTTCTCAGGTATGGTCTATCCAGTCTCAATATGACATGTAAATCCCAGAGGTGGGTGTAAGAGGGGGAGAGAGAGAATGTAGAGAGCTACTGAAGAGTGAAGAGAAGCAATGCGAGGCAGAGTAGTTGTCATGCATTCTTCTCATCTGTTTTTAATAAAAACCCTTTATCCTCCGAGATTCACTGCACCAGTAATCACCTTTCCTCACCTCCTCTGCCTTCACTTTTCCTCTCCATCTCTCAACCTTCACACTGCTGTAATTTCATATTTAACTCTAAACAGTAAAAATGCATTAAAGTGATGGTTCATAAATGCAGAGCCAAGCTCTTCAGCGTTGTTTATTATGGAGCTGTTGCCTTAAAGCACTCAATATTTTTGCAGTCTTTGCTGGTTGGCGAAAAAAAAAAGAAACACAAATATAACTTTCAGCCTTTTCTTCAGTTTGTCAAATAACATATGCCAACTGACATTTTCACTGAATATGTAATCATTTTACCATCAAGCTGGACAAAAAGTTGCCCTCTTTGTGTTTTACACTGAACAACTTAACAGTAATGGCAGTCTGGTGAGGAAGGAGTGGCTAGCAGGTCTAGCCAGTCTAGTCAGTTAAATAGAACAAAAGGCCTTTATTGGGTCTGTTAACACAACAAGACCATACCAGCCAGGTCTCCACGGCTCTACTCTGTCTGTACATACATGTGCGGGGTTAGGTAGTCGTTACAATGGTATGGTTTCTCTCGGAACAGCTACACAGCTGCCGCTGCATTCACACACACTAGGAGTCTCCCCAGCTACTACAATAGCAGGCCAACACCCCCTAGTGGTGCTTTACCACAATAATAAGGGTTGTTACAGACTGCAGTTTCTTCTGTTTGCCTGCTTGTTGTATGTCCTGTGTGATCCCATTCCTCTTATCAGTTCTGTTTACATTTACAGTATTTTGCTGGATTACCAACAAATTCAACTTCTTGAAATGTAAATTTGTAATTTTGGTTGAAATAAATGTACTTGTTTTACTTAAATTTCAATTTAATTGAAAATATAAGATAGATTCTATAGACTTCAGCTTTTTAATCTTTCTGCTGATGTGTTCAGATTTCTTAGGGAGTTACAATAACATGCACCTGCAATGCTCCTCTCCTTGTACAGCATAATTCAAGGACCCAATTTTGTTTTTTAAAGAAAAAGGGATAGAATAAAAATATAAATATGAAGACAAAAAGACAACACAATTCCAGAGTACCAGCCTGCGGCTAACTGCACCTTGCAACACACCTGCAGCAGAGTCTTGTTGTTTTAGACTCTCTCTTCTTCTTCCTCCTGTCTGCTCTGTCACTCTCTCTCCACTCTCTTGCCATCTCTCCTGTGGTATGAAAACTTTATTGGATGCTGGCGCAATCCTTGAGGGGAAACACTTTAAATGTCTGTGCAATTATACTTCTAATAATGGCTTCACACACATACACATACTGTGACATGCATGCAGCTGGGAACTGACAGTGACACAAAGGAAGTGGAAGTTACTCTGTCACTCTGTAAGGCTATTAATCTCTGTCACCTGAAGCTGTGCACGTGTGTGCAAATGTGTGAGAATAGAAGCAAGCAGAGTGTGCACATCCATCTTGACCTAGACGATCGGCAGCTTGCCAAAGGTGCCGACTGATTTAGTCAGCACATCACCTTAGATTAAATTCCACATGTTGTTTTGGGAAGACAATATACACCCACAAGCTACTTCATTAGGTACACTTATTCAACTGCTTGTTAACTCAAACATATAATCATCCAAGGCAGACAGGGTCAAGATGACCTGCTGAAAATTGAAAACCAAGCATCACATTGAGGAAGAACAGATGACTGAAGTGAATTTGAAGGTGGCATGATTGTTGCTGCCAGACAGGCTGATCTGGGTATTTTAGAAACTGCTGATTGACGATGATTGTCCTACACAAAATTCTCTGGGGTTTACTGAGAATGGCATAATGTTGTTGATGCCAGAGGTCAGAGGAGAGCTTCAAGCTGATAGGACAGTAACTCAAACAATGGGCTGGTCCGGACTGGCCTAATTTGAGAAACATGAAACACGTTGTGTACCTTCATGTTGCGCGGGAGGGTCAGCCGGACAGTTACTGGATTCAGGATGGCTTACACAGAAAAGGGTCCAAGGAACCGGGAAGCTAGCTTCTTGGACTCGGTCCACAGAGTGATGTTCCTAGAGGAAAGCCATACCTGCTGGCCCACCCCATAGGCCGGTGTAGGGACGCCGCGGCGGTCAGCCAGTCTCTTATTGTGTGGGTTCGTACGCAGTAGGGCCGCTCGAGTCGCCCGCCAGATCCGTCGACAGCACCTCATGTGATGTTGGACGGAAGGCACGGCCACCCTCCGTGATGGAGAGGAGTGGGGGGTTGATACCCAAGGGATGCTTCGAAGGGAGAGACACCTATAGCGGCCGATGTGCTGGAGTTATGGGCGTATTCGGCCCATGCCAACTGCTCACTTCATGATGACTGGTTGGAGGAAACAACGCAGCGCAGCATGGCCTCCAGCTCCTGGTTCGCTTGCTCTGTTTGCCCATTAGTCTGCGGGTGGAAACCAGAAGACAGGCTGGCCTGGACCCCCAGCTCGGCACAAAACATCTTCCACACCTGAGAGGTGAACTGGGGCCCACGGTCAGAAACGATGTCCAGAGGAATGCTGTGAAGGTGAAAAACATGCTGGGTTAGGAGCTGGGCAGTCTCTAGAGCGGTGGGAAGTTTGGTAAGGGCAACAAAATGGGAAGCCTTAGAGAAACGGTCAATGATGGTGAGTATAACAGGTTTACCAGAGGATGGAGGGAGACCAGTGATGAAGTCCAGAGCGATGTGCGACCACGGCCGGCTGGGGACAGGCAGTGGTCTAAGGAGTTCCCATGGAGGTGAGTTGGACATTTTATTTCGAGCGCACACAGGACATGCGGCCACATACTCCCGGACGTCCTGAGAGAGAGAAGGCCACCAAAACAACCTTTGTAAAAAGGTGACAGTTCGATTCCTACCTGGATGGCAGGTAGACTGCGCGGTGTGTGCCCAGTGGATAACTTTACCCCCGACCGCCGAGGGAACATACAATCTACCTTCCGGACCGGTTCTGGGGTCGGGCTCTTGCTGCTGGGCATCTCGGACCCTTTCTATCTCCTAGGTGAGGGTCCCCACAATGCACGAGGCCAGCAGAATGGGCCTCTCCTTCTCCTCAGGGTCTGTGTCTGGCGCGAACTGGCGTGGCAAGGCATCAGGTTTCGTGTTCCGGGACCCGGGCCTGTAGGTAATGGTTAGGCAAAACCGTGCAAAAAACAATGCCCACCTGGCCTGTCGGGCGTTCAGGCGCTTAGCCGCTTGGGGGTAGGCAAGGTTCTTGAGGTCTGTCCAAACGACAACAAGATGTTCGCTCCCCTCCAGCTAGTGCCGCCACTCCTCCAGCGCCAACTTGATGGCAAGAAGCTCCCGGTCGCCCTCGTCATAATTCATTTCGGCCTGTGAGAGATGACGGGAGAAAAAGGCACAGGGGTGTAATTTACCTTCCTTGCGCTGAGAGAGAATCGCCCCAACTCCCGAATCAGAAGCGTCCACTTCCACCACGAATGGCAGGGTGAGGTCAGCCTGGGCCAGGATGGGGGCTGAGGCGAACAGGCTTTTGAGACGGTCGAATGCTTGTTGAGCTGCTGGAGACCACAGGAATGGCTGTTTGGGTGATGTAAGTTGTGAGGCAGTGCTACCTTACTGAAGTTCCGGATGAAACATCTGTAGAAGTTGGCGAATCCAAGAAAACTTTGCAACTTCTTCCAGGTGCCGGGCACAGGCCACTCCAACACAGCTTTGACCTTAGCCGGGTCCGCTTGCAACCGGCTCTGTTCAATGATGAAACACAGAAAAGAGACAGTTGAGGCATGAAACTCACATTTCTCCGCTTTGCAAAACAGCCGATTCTCCAGCAGACGGCGCAACACCAGTCTCACATGCTTAACATGCTCAGCTCTGGATCTGAAGAAAATCAGAATGTCATCAAGATAAACAAACACAAAGTGGTTCAAAAAGGCTCGTAGGACATCATTTACCAGGGCCTGGAAGACAGCAGGGGCGTTTGTGAGTCCGAACGGCATTACCAGGTACTCGAAGTGACCCAGATGGGTGTTGATGGCTGTCTTCCACTCATCCCCCTCGCAGATGCGGACCAGGTGATAAGCATTGCGGAGATCAAGTTTGGTGAAAAGGGTGGCTCCTTGAAGGAGTTCAACAGCTGAGGCGAGCAGAGGTAGAGGATATTTGTTTTTGTGATTTTATTTAGTCCCCGATAGTCAATGCAGGGGCGTAGGGTCTTATCCTTCTTGTCAACAAAAAAGAAGCCTGCGCCCAAGGGAGAGGTGGAGGGGCGGATGATGCCAGCTGCCAGGGAGTCCGTAATATAGAGCTCTATAGACTCGCGCTCGGGTTTTGAGATACTATAGAGTCGACTAGTGGGCAAGGGGGCGCCCGGGAGCGAATCAATCCCGCAGTCGTACGGACGATGGGGGGGCAGTGATTGGGCCCCGTCTTTGCTAAAGACTTGCCCTAGGTCGTGATATTCGGCGGGCACGGTTGACAAGACGGGGCGAGTGGGCGGCCCCGCAGGATCGTCAGACATGCAAACCGGCACCGCAGAGCGTAAACACTGCTCATGGCAACGGGTGCTCCACCCCATGATACATCCCTTGGCCCAATCAATCTGTGGATTGTGTCACTGGAGACAGGGGAATCCCAAAACTAAAGGTGTGTCACGTGCCTTGAAGAGAAACAGGGACATCTGCTCAGTGTGATTGCCGGAGAGAGTGAGTGTGATTTCTTGGGTGCGGTGAGTGACAGCGGCTAAAGGACTGCCATTAAGTGCTGACACTTGGAGTGCTTCAGGGAGAGGAACAACAGGCAAACCCATTTTGTGGGCCAAAGCCTCATCCAAAAAACTTTGTTCAGCTCCCGAGTCTATTAGTGCGTCACAAGAATGGGTGCGGGAAAGAAACAGTAATTTAGCTGGGCAGCTGAGGTGGAGGAATGTATTAACCGGCGGACCCGTCAGTATCCCTACCTTTACTGAGTCTTTTAACCGTGAAGGACAGGCGTCCGGGAAATGCCACTTCTTCCTGCACCCAAAACACTCACCCACCAGTTGTCTTCTCCTCCGGGTGAATTTAGTCCGTCCCAGCTCCATGGGTTGCTCCTCATCCGCAGGTGAGTCCGGTTCCTCCTCTCTCCACTCGAGAGACGAGAGTCCAGTCGGAACTCCTACGTCCCCTACTGACCGTCGCCCCTCTCCAGTCCGCCTGCCAAACTCCCGCATATGGTCGTCTAGACTGATACACATGTTAAGGAGGGCACTTAATTATTTAGGAAGCTCTTAAATAGCCAACTCACGTTTGACGTTCTCGTTTAAGCTGTTTAGGAAGGCTCCACGTAACGCCTTCTCCTCCCAGCCAGTCTCCTCAGCCAGGATCCAAAAATCCACGGAGAAGTCTGCCACGCTCCGCCGGCCCTGCTTTAATGTAAACATGCGATGAGCAGCACTGTCAGGGTTAGATCCTTTGTCAAACACACATCGAAATTTGCTCAAAAAATCACTATATGAGATGGAAGGCTGGGCGCTCAGGACTGCTTGAGCCCACAGCAGAGCTCGTCCTGTCATGAGCTCAACCATGAGGGTGATCTTGGCAATATCAGAGGCATAAGCTCGAGTCTGCTGCATAAAAATCAGAGAGCATTGAGTCAAAAATCCCCGGCTTTTGTCCAAATCTCCATTGAACTTTTCAGGTACAGGTAACGTGTGTTCTCACTGTGGTGGAGGTGGAGCTGGAGGAAGAGGACAGGACGCCGCTACATTTAGAAGCTCTACTGGTGGTTGTGGTTGTGCAGGGAGCTCTGGTGATTGAACAGGTGCTCTGGGTGTAGCAAGCAACATACCTTTCAGTTCAGATACCACCTGTAGTAGCGCGGACTGCTCCTCGGCAACATGCTGCAGCATTTTTTCATGTTGTTCCAATCGTTCAGCTTGAAGCATGAGCACGTGCTGGACGGGAGTTGAGTCCGCTGAGTCCATTGCTGGCTGGATTGTTCTGTCACGGGTAATGGGAAAATACGGACTCAGTCATGGAGCTCTGGATGCGAAGCAAACAGTGCGTTTATTTACAGTGCTCAAAAACAGTCTCAAAACACAAAGCGAAGTGCAAAATCCAACGGTGATCTTCTCCAAATTCCCAGTGGTGTGCAGGTGAGTCTCCCAAGTGATTATCCGAGTGTGTTTCTCCTCCAAGAGCTTAATCCAGCGGGCTCCTTCTCTCCAACCTTCTGCTCCGTATCACTTCCTCCTACAAACGAGTGACGACAACAGGTGAGAAGGCTAGCTGGCTAAAGCTATGTTACGAGTAACAAACACTCTTTACTACTGAGCTTCCAGTACAATCCAGCGTCAACTGCTGTCAGGACACACAGTTAAATACCTCGGCCCAAAACCAAGAATGATTAGTGACAGCTGGGTGGCAAATTAGGTGCAGGTGTGTCGGCCGCTGGGTGGAGACAATAAGGGTCGGGAGGAGGAGAGAGAGAGACACACACACACATATAGACAGGTCGTCCGGGGAGGACCGTCCGACCATGAGACTAAATGCATAAGACATTTAAACTCAAAGCAGATAGGCTACAGCAGCAGCAGAAGACCACATCAGGTGCCACTTCTGTCAGCTAACAGCAGGAAACTAAGGCTACAATTCCCATAATTCCCATGGGCTCACGAAAATTGGACAATAAAAGATTGGAAAAATGTGGCTGGCTCTAAAAGTCTTGTTCAAAAGCATTAGCAAACTCTTCCCACATCCAATTTCATTTCAGCCACCGCCAGAGCCCCACTGTGCTTGGACTGCCAGTACCTGTCAGCTGTCTCCAGAGTCCCACAGGTTAATTAATCCCAGGACTCCTTCTTCAGCTTGATGGCTCACTCCACCTCCAGTGTCCATGTTGTTGAAGTGCAGGCCTGTCCAGCACAATACCCTGTTATCTGATCCAACTCACAGTTAGGTCATGACAGCTCAGCTCCTGAACACAAAGCCAAAAATTGACCTGCGACCTAGGGTAGCCTGGTGCAACTTATGGTTGAACATGGTGTTAGTTATAGACAAACCGTGGTTAACCCTTTTCTCCACTGGGAAAAACCCCAATGTACATGCAGCGAGCAGGGTGCCTGTATGTTGGGGATACGCAGTTCTGCAAGTTTAACAGAGTCCCTTTTGCAGAAGACTGGTTCCAGAGCACAGTGTTAAGGTGAGTCAGTATTTGCAGTCAGTATCTGTCTGTCTGTCTTTACAGTTTTCAAATGCACTAGCTCAGCCTCTTCATATTCTCATCATTGATTCCCTGTTCAGTGCGCTGTTTAAAGCCACGAGGCACCATAATCACATTCTGATGTACGTGGAGCAGAAGCAGGATTCTAAAAATGAGTATGTGACTGTTGCAGCATCTTTGAAGCAGCGTTAATGAATGTCCAGATTTCATCTCCCACACTAAAGAAGCTCGAATATACTGGCTGCCTCTTCAGAAAGCTGTGAAAAAAAACTCTCTTCAAAGCTTGTCCACTTAAACGCTGTTTGTGTGTTTCTGTGTTTGTGTTCATTTGAGAAATTTACACCTCCACAGCCAAAAGAAAACACATTGCATTGTGGAAACCAGCGTGGAATTTACATATTAGGTGTTATCCAGTTCCTTTAACTGAGCTGAGCATTTTTATGTCGCGGTAATTATACTATCATTAACAAGATACTTCTCCCTGATCCATACAGATTTTTCAACTTCTGGCCTTGAAAAGAATAAGCCATCAAGGAAGTGCCAAAAATGCAGTTCCTCAAATGGTTTCTTAAAGCTGGCATTAGGGCAGAAAAAGACTGGTTTACACTTTGGTAGTTATGTGTCATGACTGAAGCAGAACTCAGATGTAGAACACAGAGAAGAATCTGCCTAAATTAAGCTGGAAGTTTATCCGAGGGAAGAGAACTGGGAGCAAGAGGGGTTTTTTTTATGAGTGTGAGCTGATCTGACCAAACCGGTAAAGACTGGTGATGCAGGGAGTAGAGGGGACCTCAGTGTGGGCAGGAGTGGATCAGGGTCTGGGGCTGGGCAGGCAGAACTGGAAGATCAAAATGGTAAACCGGTGGTATGCTGGAACAAGAATAACATAAACTAGAAAGCAAAAATTTCTGAAGAAATTTTAAGTGTGCCTATGCCGCCGCTAATCAGTGTAGTTTGCCATTCAAATGGCTACAGAGAGCAAAACTCAGCAGAGCAGCCATTCTCCACCATGAACTATGGTAAAACCAAACACCACTCGCGCCTCACAGATGACAGCTTACAGTTTTGTATAAAGATGGGGTGACTTCGTACAGCCCCGATTTGCAGACGCTGTGCGCAGAGGTTCATAAGCAGACCCGACAATGTTTGCATGAACACGCTTTGAAGCATTACGTTATGGACCACTTTTCACACATAATTGCTGTACCCACACAGCCGGCTGTAGCTTTTCATCTTACAGCCCGACACATACCCAAAAAAACAAAACAAACAAAAAAAAAACGGAAGAGAGAGCACAGACTTTACGCCTGAGAGGCGTGATTGCAGATGCCGCTGAGGTGGGTCCACCTCCCCTGCAGCGGCACTGCAGACCACGCCCTGCCACACACATCAAACACGTAAAATAAATATTTATGCACTTTTGCATTCACTTTTTGTTTTTTGTTATTTTTACACAGTGTTCTGAATAAATCCAGCTTTGTGTCTTCTTCCATTCTACCTGAAGTACGGGACAAACTGTGTTCCTTTTCAGCTCAATACGAAACGTGTAATATTTTCTCTGAATGCGGGACGATTCCGTTTGCACGGGGCGGTTGGCAACCCAATAACTAACCTTATGAATACAATAAAGTTCACCATCAGTAACACAGCACCCACCCAGCTGTACGACTTATTGGTCATGTCCAAATTCATGGGCTGCATCCTCCTGAGGCCACATTTGTAGACCGATTACGTCACAGCAACGCGCTGAAGGCTGTTCAAATTCGTAGACTGCTCCGAATGCAGCCGACAAATGCGTCCTCCTTTTCCCCGAATTTGAAGGATTGGTCGGGTGTGTCCTTCGTGGCCCAACATATCCCAGAACTCATAGCGCGGCCCAGCCAAATCAGAATCAGAAAGGGTTTTATTGCCAAATGTTGGGCAGGTTTACAACATTAGGAAATTGCTGCGGTGCTTCAGTGCAGACATACTGTCATAAAATATGCTTAAATAGACATGAAAATAAGAATAAGAATTAAAAGTTAAAAATTAAAAGTGCTAAATAGATAGGTATATACATGATATATACACATGAGTGCAGGTGGTGATCAGTGCCAAACATGGAATGATGCAGTCAACACAGCGTACGGTCATGTGTTAGTGGTGGGAACAGTCATAAGGTTATTGTTCATGTGTCCAACAGCAGAGGGGAAGAAACTGTTCTTATGGCGAGAGGTTCTGGTGCGAATGGACCGGAGCCTCCTGCCTCCAGTTTCAAACTCCAGTTTCCAGCAATGGCGGCTGCTACTAAGTTTTTAAATTACTCTTACTAATATTTCTGGGTCACAAAATAAACTTTTAACATATTTTCAGGCGAGAAAGTAGCTGTGTAAACATCAAATATCTGCTCAGTTTATCAAGATATCGCATATTTGCCAAAGTGATTCGATGTTTTCGGAGACGTCTGCTACCCACCAGCTCGACAGCTAGCCGGGAGCTCGAGGGTTACTGATGCGGCCGAGAACGGCACAACTCCCGGCACATCATTTTCAGATCATCGCGGACTTTTGCTACTCGGGTTAAATGTAATATATAATTCACTTAGACAACCTACAGATGTTATTGTTGGGCTTTTTTCAGTGTTTTGTTTGCTCGTGAGTAAATCGGTTTGGCTGAGATTAAAGCTATTAGATTAGATTAGATAAAATAAAACTTTATTAATCCCCCTCCTCCTTGGTTTTTCCACAGCTGACTAAACGTCAAACAGAAACCTGATTAAACATAAGTATGAGACAGTCGAGAATTTACGCCAGTGTCCTGTTATATTTTAGATAGCAAGGAGCAGACGGCTGAGTTTATTAAACTCCACCGAGACAGCGGCGATGCTAATCTGAAGGCTAGACCGTCCAATTTCACGGCCGTTTACTTCCGGCCTACCCGACCTCCTCAGGAGGATGCAGCCCATGAATTTGGACACGACCAGTGTAACTGATTGTAAAAAGTCAGCACAACGAAAATATACATAACATCTTACCTGACATTCAGTTCACCGGACACTCGTACCGGCGGCGTGAGGGTGAGGGGGGTGAAACCAGACAGAGAACCGCTGCCCTCCATTGTAGCTCCGCGTTAGCCACCACCAAACAACCGAGTTATTTTTTCCACATCGAACAGCATCTGGACAATCCACCACCTTTCACTGTTCTTACTGTTACTAAAATGAATAAATGAATCACCAGCCCATATAAATGAAAAATAAATCCAGCAGCCAACCAAGAGTCATTAAGAAAGACTAGGGGGTGGAACGAGAGCGTGAGCCGGCCTATGTGTGAGCCAGCCCGGCCTGGGTGTCACACAAGCCGCGCTAGCCAGCTAGCTGCCATGCGGCGCTAGCTGTAACATCGTGAGAGATATGGGACTTCTTGATAAAATATGGGACTCCTTGATAAAACGAGCAGATATTTGAAGTTTACACACCTACATTCTCGCCTGAAAACCGGTCGATCAGCGGCCGCCTCGCATGTTTCTTTCCCCACATACGAGGGGAAAGAGACACATACCGGTGGCTAGCTAGCTCCGGTTAGTCACCACCAAACAACTCAGTTAGTTTTTCCTCATCGACCAGCATCATTGGCCCATATAAACGAAAAATAAGTCCAGCTAAGACAAAGACTGTTTGCGGAGCGATCGGGGATGAAAGGAGTTAGAGACGCCAAGCCTGGGTGCTTTTGAGTGAAGCGGCGCTAGCCGGCTAGCTAGCCGCGCTAGCTAGCCAACATCGTGAAAAATCTGTTGCCAATATGGGATGTTTTGACAAAACGAGCAGATATTTGACGTTTACACACCTACATTCTCGCCTGAAAATATCTTAAAAGTTTACTTTGTGACCTAGAAACACGAATAAGAGGAATATATTAAACCACGTGGCAGCCGCCATTGTTTGACTGGGTAGAGGCGTGCTATGAATTTGTAGGATATGCAGTTTCCCACCAAGCATACACCCTTGCCGTTACCGTAACTATTCAATGCTTCGCGCAACCTTAAGAATTCCAATGGTTCCTGAAAGCACCGACGCTGTGCGCGCCGTTGATATTGTCATCATTATGGTAATCCAAATACGGGGACATACCACTAGAGTGAGCCAACACACCACAAATTAAGTTTCACTTACATTTGAAGTTAAGTTTCACTTTGCTAAGTTTCACTTTGCTTCCAATTCATTTCAATGGGCAAAAACTTGCATTAAAATATTCATATTTAAAAAACTATAGAAGTAATAAACACCAAAAGTCATAGCAACTCATTTCAGCTCCAGCCGCACAAAATGATATAACATATGTGAACCTTGTCTCAAAACTGTGGGGCGAGTTACTAATAAATCCGAGCAATAGTAATAAGTGTGCCTTTTGGCATAGGCACACTTAACTAGGTCTACAATCTCAGGGCGTGAAGATATAGATGACTGGTAGAGATGAGTTTCTAACTTTTCACTGCATAGCAAATTCAGGTAGGTGAATTTCTAGATTAGCAGCAACTCTCTTACGTTTCTGCCAGTCCATTTAATTCAGGTTAATTAGGTTGAGGTCTTTCTTCTGACTAAACATTTCCACTTTTGTCTCGTCTGTCCAAAAATCATTATCCCAGAAGTCTTGTGTTTGCTTCCAATGCAACTTGTGCCACTGGCACACTTCCATTTTCTTAATCTAATCCAGTCTCTAATCTCTTGGTCTCTAATCCAAGATTTTTTGTCTCTCAGCAGTCACTACTGTTGGAGCTGCTATCAGTGAGATGCATGCTGGGTCTGCCACAATAGCATGATTCTTTGTACACTCTCGCTCTGTACTGACGCTCCCACACTGTCCAATGCTGATTGGTTAGAACTTCCAAACCGGTTTATTATCACAAAATGCTAACAAGAAGGGTAGACGAGGAATATTTCATTCATTTCCATTAATTTTCCTAATCACTGAGTGTGAAATATTTGAGTATCCACACTCTTTTTCTTATTTTAACTAGACTGTTTCCACAGATACTGTCTACCTGGCAAAATTAGTATTATATTTATTGATTTACTAATTTAGTTTCCTTGTGACTGTATGAATGATAACAATAAGAAGGACTGATGGGAGAAAGTAGGTGATAACATGAGCAGAAGATGATTGTCCAGATTTGAAACCACAGCATCACTTCACTTGGGCAGAATGCCTTTTTTTGTTTCTGCACTTGATAAAGATAAAGGAAAACAACCTCCCACTTTGTCTCTGTTCTCCACATTTCTCCTCTATCTGTCTTTTATAATATCGTTCTTGTCACCTCCCAGATAGCAAGGAAACATTGAAACAATGTTGAGTCAATATCAGGCTGTGTCATTGAATCAACGTTGAAGTGTGACGTTGACCTAACGTCACTCTTGCACCCTTTTTTAACGTTGAAACAACGTCAGGTTTTGATGTTGAATCAATGTTGAAACCTGACGTTGATTCAACGTTATATTTTCTAATACTGCTGACATTGAAACAATGTCAGATTCTGATATTGAAACACTGTTGAGCTATGGTGTTGATTTTCCACCTCTTTCGCACAGTTGCTTTTTATTAAAACAACAGTTAAATCATGACTGGAAATCTACCTTTCTTTATAGGTATTTTAACCAATACTAAACTACTGCATGTTTCCATCAATACTTCAACCACCTAAACACATAATTGTACTTATTCCTTAAATTGGACACCCTTTATAAAAAAAACCCAAATGTCTCACAATGTATCATGTCAATATTAATATCCTAAAATAAGAAAGCATTGCATGTGATGTAAGAGAGAAAAAAAATAAACAAAAAAAGGTCAATAGGCATGTTTCGTTTGCTAAATACTTTATTAAAAGACAGTTTCCTATTTACGTTTATATGATTCACAGAAGTTTGTAATTTTTTTGCATGATGTGCGTCCTGCACCCACCCAAACGATCTGGGGCGTATCGGAGCCATTTCTGCACTGCTTGTGCAAAGACAAACTCGGACATAGAGTTTGCCCCTAACTGCTGCGTCAGGCTCCAATCAAGGCAAAGCGTCTCACCTATAGACACGTTTTAAGAGATGGAATTAGCGTGTCTCATGTCTTAAATGTGTATGCAAGTGCTTGTGTGTTTAATCAACAGGCCGTTGTTATGTATTTAAATCACATCTGACAGCTATTACAATTTATAGTTACAAAGTGTACATAACCTTTATATACTTACCATTGCCTTATTTGCCTCTTGTGATTGAAGAGCTGGCTCTGCATTGTTTAGCTCCTCAATGTTGTGCAAGGGCAAATCCAGAGGCAGTACCCCAGCATCTACCGATTCATTGCGGATGGCTCTGACCTCCTCACGGAGTTCATTAACAGCTCTCGTCAGGTCTGACAGAAAAAGATAATTTTTTTTAAGTATTTAAGAATACAGACAACTTGTCAAACGTTTCCTTGTGTCACACACAGATATGTACAAAGACACTAGACAGTATTTTATTACCTGGTATTTTCACTCGAGGGGCCTGGGGAAACCATTTTTTGGTGGGCTGCTCATCCTCTGAGTCACTATATGTGTACAGGGGATTTGGTCTAAAGAAAAAAAGTTGAAAACGGTCATAAGTAATTACAAATGTGCTTTTGGAATATTTTTTCCTAAAGTTACAGTTTGATTTATAACAACACACACAGGAAACGGAGATGTGCAAGAAGGTACAGTATACAAGGAATTTTTGAAGTGCACAAGTGTACACGGCTTTGCATTTATAAAAAGTTTACAAGCTTCCACTTTTTGGACTATATTATGTGGTGATATTGCAGTATGCAAGCACCACAGATATGTATAAAAGACAAGATCATAAATTCTTAGCAATCAAAGATATGTTTGTGAAATAAAAAAAGTTTTACTTGTGCTTTCTTTTATGACTGGTCTGAGTTTCAGCTTCGGACTGAAGGTCAGACATATCACAGTGTTCACTTAGATATTTCTGAAGACTGCGTTCTGCTTCGTGAAATGTGTCTGGAAGTACAAACACAATGTATGGCCAGACATAAATTAGGACACGAAAAACTTGTTATTGTTACATTTATACAACACCAATCCAGATGATACCCACCATGGCTTATTAGAAGTCGGACTGGTGCATAGGTGAGCCATGTTGCACCAGGATGAACTCTCCTCTTTACTGTGTCGTGGATCCTGAATGTGTCTCACGGAGGATATGGAGGCCATGACAATTTCTCCCCATTTATCCATGATCTAGGGACTATTTCTGTACCACCAGTGCTAAACTGCACAATGCACCAGTCTTTCATTTTTATCTTTTTTTTAATTTGGAGTCCTTTTTTGCCCTGTCTAGGATAAACAGGAAACAGATAATTACAATATATTTCATAGTCACTACAAAACTTGATCTATTGATTGAACTAAATAATAAATAATAGCTTAAAATGTATATAGGCAACAATTACAAGCAAACCCGTATATGTAAGCATTTAAACACTGAAGATAATAAAATTAACAGTATTTTGTCTAAGTCTGCCATTGTAGGAATTCATGGCACCGAGACAAAAACATGGCGCACAGTGTGGCGTCAAAATAGGCGCACACCTTTGACGCTGCGTTTTCTCCGTCTTCCTCGTCCACACGTAAATGCTAAACGCAGTTTACGTGTGGACAAAAGGTGCAAACGCAAGTCAGGTGAGCGTGCAGCGTAAAGTTTGAATTGAGTGCGAATCGAAGCGGGTGCTCACCAATCATTAAAAGTAACAAAGTCATTGAACACATTTATACAGTTACCTTTACGTTTATCAATCATATATCACAGATTTACAATTTTTTGTAGTACTATGCTAAAAAGCAACAGAGCGAAAGTCTGGGTCAAGCGCCGAGGTGACGGCAAGAACAAAGGAACCCTCGAAGCGTTAAAGCTAGCTTTGTAAGGGAATATAACGGAAAAGTATGAAACGAAAATGTTTTCTTTGTTGATAGACTTTGTTTGCAGTGCAATTTATTTGTTGCCGGATTGTAAGATGAAAGTAGACACAATTTCGGGCTCCCACATTTTATCCGAAACTTTACATTAACAAGTTTGTTTTGTTTTTTTTTACTGTTATTCAAATGCAACCGTGGAAATAACGAATAGAACAAAAGTCATTCATTCTTACCTTATACTAATCGTGGTGCAGGCCAGTGCAGTGCATGAACTGATGCCTTCTCCGGTCAATTCCGCTGAGAGTAAATCTAATGTCCCGCTCTACTGTACAAGACAATGGTTACCTGGAGGGATGTACCAATGTGATAGGGGTGCTGCGGAATAGTCCAAGTGGTAGCAGCTTTAATTTCCCGCTCAACCATAAATCGATGGTTTTTCAACGTGATTGTTGTCACCTTGTCAACTATAAATAGATCAACAATCAACGATGACAGAACAACAGTGAATCAATGTTATTTCAATGTCAGTGTAAGGTTTCATCAGTATTTCAATGTTGTTTCAACATTGGTTTTGTGTTGACATTTCAATCCTGACGATTCTGATGGTTCAGATGGAAAATCAACATCTGTTCAATGTCTCCTTGCTATCTGGGCTGCTTCAATGCGTAACCATATTTTTCCCTTCCTGAGCCCAAATGCTTTCCCTCCCATTCTCCATTGCTCTACCACCTTCTTCCACCTCCCTCAGTGCTTGTCCTCCGTCTTTGTTATTTTGTTTTTCTTTTTTTTTTGGTGGATCATCATTACGCCCTATCCGTCTTTTCCGTTTCTGCTGACCTTCTGCCTCCCTCTTCTTTCCCTCTCCCCACCATCCTCTCTGTTTGATGAGGAAAATGAGAGGAAAGAAAGAGATTGCACCCTGATGTGAAAGATGCCAAATGTCTGGGTCACTCACACACTGCGAGCCTACCACTGTGTGTGTGCATGTGTGACTGACAGTGTAACAGTGGGGAACTTGAATGAGGGAGTTGAAGTGGTTTTGTTAAATTTTCAGATGCACACAGTATTGTGTGAAAGCAGTGTAGATCACAGCTTCTGAGAGATGCCACACAAAAACTGTAAGGCCTAAAAGCAAGAGATCATCTGGATCCAAGACTTAGCTATGTTTTGCATTATGTATCATTGTATTTAAGCTTTAATTATCCATTCCCATTGAGCTCAAACATCAGATTAATTTAAGAACATTAAAACTTACTCACCAAAACACAGACAAGGTAAACCGTAATGATCTCCCCATAACTTTAATGTAACAAGTGTGTGAAGATGATGTTCACATTGTAACTTATTCCAACGATGTGAAGCCAAAAATCTTACTGCTTTTTTTGCCTAATTTAGTCTGTATAGTGGGGGCTACAAATGGCTCAACATCCATAGATCTGAGAGTGTGACTTTGATGTTAACAGACACAAAAATAAGAAGAAACAATGCCCAAAATGATTTTATAAATAAACACATACCTGCGACGGAGGTGTCGGATACATAAAAACATTACTTAAGAAAAGAGGGGACCACAGCTGCTGATGAAGCTCAGAGCCCTGTGATACACAACATGTGAAGATTCTGCAAAGTGCCTTAACCTCGTAAGGCCCGAACTCCTCCACAGCATGCATTTTAAATTTCTCGTTGATATTTGGGCTGATTGGGGCCTGATAAATTTTAAAAAAAAGAATTAGCAGATTTATTAATTTTTTATACCTAATTTTTGTTCCTAAGAAAAATGAGAGCCACATCTGAGGATATTTATTTAAAATTTCGATAGAACAGTAGCAGCATAATGTAAGTGGATATCAGGCCCTGGTAGAGCAAAATTGAGTATTTTGGTCTAAATAACCCAAAATGTGAAGTCCACATATGTGGACGCAGGTCGTAGGAGGTTAAAATACACTGCTCAGTACTAATTTCATGTTTTAAGGGGATTTTAGGTTTATGTCAGAATAAAAGAGGTAAAGGTATGAGAGACAACTGAAAGATGACTGGACCATGCTTTAGTAATAATATGTCAGTGGAAAAAATTACAGACCTAAATAGTAGGGCTGGTTATCGTCACTGATTTCTAGAATCAATTCGATTCCGATTCACAAGGTCCCGAATCGATTCAATCCACGATTCGATTCGATTTGAATCTCGGAAATTTTGCCTCAGACAGTCAGAATTATTATAATTCTGATCACTTATCAGTGCATATCTATATTTTTATATCTATAAAAAGAAACCTGACACTTGTGAGACTTTATCAAATGTGTGAACATCACAGCAGATTCCTTTGGGTCAAAGTAACTGAGGATAAAACATAGAAAAACATGACGGCGGTTTTCCTGGTCTGGGTTTTTATAGCTAACCCGCTGATGCTTTAAAATCAGCGAGCTGTTGGCTTTCAGCCCCGACGGCGTGTCCGTGTCCGCGTACGTGCCGTCGGGTGAGAAAGGCAACAGCTCACTGATTCGGATGCGTTGGGTCTGCGTTTTGTGTTTACGTCTTTGTGCAGAATCCGTGTACCTGCTCTCATTTACTGTTTTATCTGTTTAGTGGTTGTAGAAATTTTGTGAGGTTTAACCTGAGATTCTGGCGTTTGGGCAAAATTAATTTATATTTAAAAATCGCTTCAGGATTTTAATGAATCGATATCACGTTATCCAAGCCAGAATCGATTTTAATCGATAACTCGATAATCAAAACCCAGCCCTACTAAATAGCTGATCTATTAAAGAGTAATACTCAAGGTACTTAAAACTAGAGTTTCTACTGCTGGGTGTCTGTTGTGTAATTGGGTCAACATTAATTTAAAAAGGCCCCACTTCACTCACAACATCAGGAAAACACCCAGTAACTTCAGTATCAGAAGGAACTCACTCTAGCCACTGTACTAAACAGATATGTAATGAAAATGTGTGTATTCATGAAAAAGGATGCTTTCGACAGCTCGAGATCAAGCCTGGCATTTTTTCCTCGTTTGACTTTCCAGCCACCAGAAGAAATTTCCTTTTTTTTTTCTCCCCTTCATTTTTTGTATTTCAGCTGTAAAATAAGAGGTGGCAGTGACATTCGCTCAGCTGTAAAAGTGTGGCTGTGATTTTACATCCTCCACTTCAATAATTTGTCTTACTTTACCTTACAAGGTGTTTATTCCTCACCACCACCCGTTAACTTGTCATACTCCTAAGAGACAGAAAGTGGAGACATCTGCCTCACCTCCCTCGCTGCATTTGTTGTGCTGAAAATATTGTTCACATTCCACTGAAAGATTTGCTCTCAGCAGCTTTGTAAATACCCATTACCATAAAAAAGAAACTCTTAGCTTGGCACTTGAATGCCATGTATGAATTTTCAGTCAATATAGCTGCTATAAGGCAGAAATCCATCATTTAATGTGGTTTTCAGTCAGTCTGACCGTTGTGAAGGAAGTTTGGTCGTTTGCTCTACCACCTCCATAGCAAACCCATTGTACTGAGCTAAAAGGTTGAACAGGATGAACAGACTTTGGCCATTTCCCCACGTGTTCAATTCAAAATGAAGTGGGTAAGATTTGTGGCTTTTCAACATTGAATTTGGTGGCATTATCAGGTCACTCAACTGACTAAATATCAACAAAAACATTTTTAAATCCAGTTACCTGTAGTGACTGTGTGAACTAGTGCATGTATAATGTGGCTGATATCTCCACCTCTTAAGAAAGTGAAAACAAAAGCACGGAGAAAGTAAAGACAAAGCTTTACAATAGTTCCAGCCTCCTACTTGAAAGTTGCACGTGTTTGTGCTAATGTAAAAACAAGAGTCATTTCAGGTGGTGCAAATATACCACAAACATGATTTGTTATTATGCAAGATGGCAGATATCTCAACCCTGTCACAGTGATGTGGTCACAGAAGAAGCAGAGTACATGTTTAAGTCTGAGTGAATTTTAATCTAACTTAAAAGATGAGCCGTAAGTTTTCTCTTCAACACTTAAATTATGAATTTTATCTAAGAGTCTTTGGATTGATTTATATGTAAAGATTAGAAAAATGTGATGTTTTCTAGCTTCAGAACACCAGTTGCTTTAGCGACTCTCTTCCTCTGCCAACAGTGATCAGCGCGAGCTAACCTTAGTTAGCTTAACTAAAAACTTTTAAACTTTTTTTTTTTATCACTTTGTCAGCTATAGCCTGGACTGCCTGCAAACATGGGGAACTGGATACTAACTGGAGTGATCCGCTGCTGATATCACTGACTCTATCCCCAGGCTGTGGGGAAGCCAATCAACGACTACATGATACGTTTCCATTGTTGTTGTTTTTTCGTTTTTTCTATCCAGGCATGCTTTTACTTCATTGGCAGTGTTTAATATCAGTGACATGTTCTTATTCTTTCAGTGCGCATGCGCCAACCAGCGTGCAGCCTGTTACAGTCGCTCCTGCTTTTCTCTTAGTTTAGCTCTTTTTCTTACGTATTCTTTTTTTTTCTGACTTGTATTTTCCTCCGTTTTCTATCTCTTACTCAATCATGTGGATTGAGAGAGTTTTTGTTCTTCTGGTGGCCGTGGAACTGTTACTTTTATCATGGAACGGGACCGCGGCACATCTCCTACACGCACGGACTGTTTACTCCAGAGATCAGCTGATCGCCCTGATGCCGGCCGGCTCGCTGGCCAGGCCCGCAGAAGTACCAGCTGAAATTTGGAGGAAAACACATTGGGGATGCAGAGGTCAAGGACAGAAGAGAAGAAAAAAGGTGACGGTGAGACAGCGGAGGCTCGAAGCGAGGAGGAGGTTTAAACCGTGTCTGCCGTCTATCGTGATGGGAAATGTGCGATCGTTGGCAATTAAAATCGACGAGCTCTCAGCACTGGTACGGAGTCAGAGGGAATACCGAGAGTGTAGCCTGATGTGTTTCACCGAATCATGGCTGCACCAGGTCATTCCCGATGAGAATGCTTCCGTGGAAGGCTTCCACACTGTTCGGGCGGAAAGGGACAGCATCGCTAGCGGTAAGCGTAAAGGAGGTGGGCTTGCTGTTTTAGTTAACAACCGGTGGTGTAACCCTGCCAACATAACAATCAAAGAAAGGATTTGTTGCCCGGACACTGAACTGTGTGCTGTTGGACTCAGGCCGTATTATTTACCCAGGGAATTCTCTCACGTCATCTTGGTGGCTGTTTATGTACCCCCCTCTGCTAACCCCACAGCTGCATGTGACACTATCCACTCTGCCATAGCTCGGCTACAGACTCAGCACCCGAGTGCCTTTATTGTGATCTCGGGTGACTTCAACCATGTATCACTGGACAATACACTACCAACATTCAAACAATATGTGGACTGTCCCACCAGGGGAGAGAAAACTTTAGACTTACTGTATGCTAACGTCAAGGATGCATACAGCTCCTCCTCCCTCCCCCCACTTGGTAGGTCAGATCATAACCTGATTCACCTCACCCCCCGCTATGTGCCAATTGTGAGGAGGGAACCTGTGACCACCAGGACTGTTAGGAGGTGGTCAGAGGAGGCAATAGCGGAACTACAGGGCTGTTTCGAGGTGACCGACTGGGAAACACTCTGTGAGCCTCACGCCGAGGACATCAATGGGCTTACTGAGTGTATCACAGGCTACATAACTTTCTGCACCGACTCCATTGTTCCAGCTCAGACTGTTCATTGTTACCCAAATAACAAGCCGTGGGTGACTAAGGACATCAAAGCCCTCCTCAACAACAAGAAGAGGGCTTTCAGAGGGGGCAACAAAGAGGAGGTGAGGAAGATCCAGGTGTTACTAAAGGACAAGATCAGAGAGGCTAAGGACAATTACAGGAGGAAGCTGGAGTGGAAACTCCAGCAGAACAGCATGAGAGAGGTGTGGAGGGGCATGAAGACCATCACTGGATTCAGGCCAACCAACAGCAGGGGAGCTGAGGGAGGTGAGAATAGAGCCGACGAGTTGAATCTGTTTTTCAATAGATTCGACACCACAGTGTCTGCTCCTACCCCCACAACCTCACCTGCAGTCAGCCTGGAATCCAGAGCCACACCACTGTGCCAGCCTCTCTCTTCACATGTTGCCTCCTGTGAGATTCCTGACACCCCTCCCCCACCCATCACCTTCACTCAATACCAGGTTGAGATGCAAATGAGGAGACTTCACTCAGGCAAGTCTGCTGGACCAGACGGAGTGAGTCCCCTTGTCCTCAAGACCTGTGCCCCCCAGCTGTGTGGAGTCTTTCATAAACTGTTTATGCTGAGTCTGAGTCTGCAGAGGGTCCCGGTGATGTGGAAGACATCATGCCTCGTCCCTGTACCAAAGACGCCTCGTCCCAGTGGCCCCCAGGATTACAGGCCCGTGGCACTGACCTCCCACATCATGAAGACCCTGGAAAGGCTCATCCTGGACCAGCTGCGACCCATAGTAAGACCACATCTGGATCCCCTTCAGTTCGCTTATCAGCCTCGTCTCGGAACAGAGGACGCCATCATCTACCTGCTCAATCGTGTCTACACCCATCTGGACCAGCCGGCGAGCACTATGAGGGTCATGTTTTTTGACTTTTCCAGTGCTTTCAACACCATCAGGCCGACCCTCCTGGGTGATAAGTTAGCAGCGATGCAGGTGGATGCTTCTCTGGTGTCCTGGATTGTTGATTACCTGACAGGAAGACCACAATATGTACGTCTCCCACAGTGTGTGTCTGACAAGGTGATCAGCAACACGGGGGCACCACAGGGGACTGTCCTCTCCCCCTTCCTCTTCACCCTCTACACCACAGACTTCAGCCACTGCACAGAGACCTCCATCTTCAGAAGTTTTCTGATGACTCTGCGGTGGTTGGATGCATCAGCAGGGATGATGAGACAGAGTACCGGGCTGTGGTCGACTCCTTTGTCACGTGGTGTGAGCAGAATCATCTGCAGCTCAACGTGGCAAAGACCAAGGAACTGATCGTGGACTTCAGGAAGACCAGGAAACACTTGACCCCTGTTTCAATCCAGGGGGTCAGTGTTGACATTGTGGAGGACTATAAATACCTTGGAGTACACATTGACAATAAACTGGACTGGGCTAAAAACACCACAGCACTTTACAGGAAGGGCCAGAGTCGTCTCTATTTTTTGAGGCGACTGAGGTCCTTCAACATCTGCCAGAAAATGCTGAGGATTTTCTATGAGTCTGTTGTGGCCAGTGCGATCCTCTATGCTGTTGCATGCTGGGGGAGCAGGCTGAGGGTCGCAGATGCCAACAGACTTAATAAACTGATCCGTAAGGCCAGCAATGTTGTGGGGATGGAGCTGGACTCCCTCAAGGTGGTGTCGGAGAGGCGGATGCTGTCCAAGATAAAGACAATGTTGGATAACACCTCCCACCCACTCCATGACATGTTGGTCAGTCACAGGAGCTCGTTCAGTGAGAGACTGAGATTACCGAAAAGCACCACTGAACGACACAGGAAATCATTCCTGCCTGTGGCTCCCTGTACAACGCATCCACTTAACACACTGTTTGCTGCTACAACTACACATGTTTCTTTTCCAAATATTTATTTATAAGTGACTTATGTATGTATGTATGTATATATATGTATATATTGTACTATTCTTAGTTAGCGTATTGTCTGTCTTGTCTTAATGTTGGTTTAAAATGGAGCACTGTAACAAAAAATAATTTCCCCCAGGGATCAATAAAGTATTCTGATTCTGATTCTGATTCTGATTCCATCCATTTTGACAAGAAATGCGGCTCGAAACCATGATGTCCTCAATACATTTTGACAGCAACAACAAAAGAGTCACATTTGGATTCACTGCTCCACAATACCTGTTGCCAGTGATATTCAGTCCAGGTCTTGTGTGTAATTGTGCGTACTTCAGCCTTTTCTCCCTGTTTCCCTTCCTTAAGAATGCCTACTTGACAGCTACCCTTCCATCGAGACGATTTCTGATGAGGCTTCAACAAACAGTAGATGGATCATCTGAAGGTCCAAATGCATGTCTTAAATCCTGTGTCAGGTCTTGGCTGACTTTTTTCCTGTTTCTTAAGGATATAACAAATACTTTTCCTCCGCTGTAGATGGGCTTTTTAGAGCTGCTACTTCCACTTGTCTAGTTTCCTTATCTTTTTAAGGACACACTGCACATGATGCCAAGATATGCCAGGTTTCAGCTATTTATGTTTGAAACAGGCTGATAGTAACAAAGTTCACAAAGAAACATTTTAAAATGGGTTCTTTAAAAATCTGTAGCCACAACACTGGCTCGTGTCTTGACCTAGGTGGCTGTTTATGCTTCAACGATTCATAGGTCTGTGTTGAGTGGCTTAACAAACACACAAGGTCAGGACTGAAAATAAGTCTGGCTCTTGGGAAGCAAAATATAAAGAAATACCGGGTGGCTCAACACTTTTGCACAGTACTGTATTGCAACACATATATATACTGTCCAAATATTAATACAGAAGCACAAAGGTAGATACAAATATCAACATACATTAATTTGCTGCTTTCCGTACAATAATATTCACAAAGCTGAGCTGAGAGGGGAAAAGATGGAGAGAGAGCCAAGTGTTTCTGCTGGTAGCTGTCCTTGCATACTAAAGGTGAGGAGTTGTAGATAAATGTTGTTCTCCACACAGCTAGCTTCTGTCATATATCTCTGTTAGACAACAGCCAGCCATGACTGCACCAGACAAGGCCAGGCTCTGAGTTTTCTGTTTCTATATGTGTGTATACGTGTGCACTACATATGAACGTTCATGAGAATAGATGGCACGGGTGTGTTTTCTGCCTTCACGTCTTTGTGGGACGTGTGTGTGTGTGTGTGTAAGCACTGCAGAGGCTCATATGGCCGAATGTAGAAGTCCTTCAGTGTTGGCTATTTTTTCTGGTCAGTATTGATGGTTATAAGGGTTATAAGGCAGCGTTAGTAACGTTTCCTTTTTCCTGTCAGATATTGTTGTATTTGGTGCACTTGCTGAAACAATAACATTAAACACATTTAAAAAATTTTTTTGATGTATATTTTAGCCTTGTTCATGTTTTCTGTAGAGTCAATTTTTGCTTTTAGACCAAAGCTTTTATCCCCACCGTGATCAGACAGCCTGAGGCTACTTTGCTTGAACAGGTTGCCTTGAAAAAGGTAAGTAAACGTATCTTTGTTATACAAAGCTAATATCAGTATCTGTATTAAAGTACACATGCTGTAGATTCGGGCAGCTGAACTGTGTTGCACATGTTGCAGCACACATATTTATATCCTGTACTGTGCACTCCATATACTCAGGACACGTGTCATTCTATGTTCTCATATGTATGAACAGTATGTCATAGATTAAACATGGAGCTTAATTTTACTGGCATATTGCTTATTTACTTGTATTTGCTGTATTTGCACTCCTGAAGCACATTCCATTATTTTTTGGACCCTGAGCTTTGTATTCTTGTGTATGCCTGAGATAACAATAAAGTTATTTTTGACTTTGAAAAACCGATTGTATTCAGAGGGGTTTTATTTCTTTCTGCCAAGAGGCCATTATTTAGAATATGAGAACTTAAGAAATAGAGATCCAATTAAATTTCTAAGCCTCAGTCACATGGGTCTTCAGTTGCTAGCGAGAATGTGTATTCTTTGACTGGTTGCTGGAGGTAGTTGTCTTCAGGCAATCTGACAATTCAAAGATATTCAGTTAGTGCTGTTAGGTTAATTTGTGATTCTAAATTGCCTATAGGTGTGAATGTCTGTGTCTCTGTGTTAGCCCTTCGAATGACTGGTGACCTCTCCAGGGTGTACCCCGCCCATTGTACGATGGCGGCTGGGCTAGGATTCAGCCCTTCCCTGTGAACTGGATAAGTTGATTTTGATGGGTAACTGGTCGTTGCCAGATTGTCACAAATATGGTCTGTGTGACCAGAGCATAAATGAACAGATCCATTCAAACTACTGCAGATATACTGTTTTAAATCTCGTTCTTTGAATATCTTGCTAACTTACGCATATGTGTATGTTTATCTGTAGCTAATCAACACAGTCGCCAAATATTGCATGCTTGTTGACTTTAAATAAAGACTCAATTTGAACGAGTTAAAGTTAATCACACTAAAATGTGGTGCACATGCAGAGCTATTTCCAGAGAGGCTTGAACAAAAACTTAGTGCTATAGCTATCTAATATGTTTATACTGCTAACCTTACATCACTCAGTCATCAGAGGGTATATTGAGACATTAATAATGTGAATTTATTATTTAACACAACAAAGTTGAATAATGTATTACATGAACAAACTTTGCTACGGACGAATGAATGTGTGTCGAATGCAGCGTAGATCCTGCGAGCTCCTCAGAGTCGTCCTGCACCACAGTGAAAAAATATATGTCTGAGTGTTTCAGGTTGTGTGTGTGTTTGCACGCACTAATGCAGCTGCCTATTAAATTTAAACACCGTTTTCATGACGGGCTTTGTGAAAACAGAGCACAGGCAGGGCGACAATTTACCCCTTCCACTTAGCAGTCTATCAGACTATCTCTGTTTCCCCGCACTCGTCCCTCTCTCCTCGTAAATCTATCTCTTGTTCTCTCCACTCACAAGTCCATTATAGCCCCCTGCCTGCAGCTCTCTCTGTTTGTTATCTGTCCCACTCACATTATCTCTGCCTCTCCTCTCTCTCTTCATTATATCGGTAAAATCAGATCTGATGTTCTTTGTCCATAACTTGTTTTTGGTTTTCACTGCCATCGATTCATGCTCTCGTGGTCACTACGCTTTTCTTGCCCACCTATTTTTGTCGCTTCGAAGACAGCATATGCAGATTGTGTGCATTCTCTGTTATTTTAAACTTTCTTTTCCTCTTCTTCTACCTATAACCCCATTCCCCCCTTTCCTCCTTTGCTACCCACTCCCTCTCCCCGATTCTCCTCCCTGGTGCTGCATACACTTTATCACTTTTGGCAGCACCAACTTAAAAAAGAACAGAATTTATGCAAATGTGGGGCTGAAAAATGAGCGTTCACCTCGGTAGCAATGTGCAGAGGAAAGAAGTGAAGTGCCTCATTACAATATTTTCTCTTTGTTGTGGATCCACGGGATAATATTTAAGAATGATTTGTGATGTTGGAACGAAGTTGAGCCACTTCTTCTCCCAGGAAATGTACCTAAAACTTGAGGTACCATACGACAAGGAGATGGACTTGAAGCCATCAGTGTGACGACACAATACATTTGACATTTCACCGTTTAGCTCGTCTGTCGTAAGAATTTCTCAAATTACAAATTCAGGCAAGAGACAAATCAAAGGAGTGTGTGACGCTAATTTATTTTTGACAAAACTGACATGCTGATACATTTACAAGACACTGGGAAGTGCTGTGAGTGTTCTCGTTTAAGATGAGGTTTCACAGAGGTGTAGTTCGATGAAATCTAACAAACATCTTTCACACATTTGCTCTTTGTGAAAACGCCCCTCTTCACCACATGGTGTGCTGTTAGTTTGTGCACAGAGTCATGATTGTTTTGAATTTTCACTCATCTCTGCTTTTAACACTGCCTATTTAAAGAAGGGTTAGGCTAGTTTAATTCAAAACTTTTAAATCCTGGAGCAGTTTCTAGTTCATTGTCACCTATGTTTTTTTTTCCTGGCAGACCTTTACCTAATCAGCTGATCACACACACACACACCACGTGCTCCATTACTTTCATTTCTTCTCTACCAGATCATCTCGTCATCTTCAGTCAAGCTTTCAAACCAGTTTCATAGCTCATATTCCTTGTGTTGTTCACTGAGTTTCTAGTGGACTCTTATGACCAGTCACAGCATCAAAACATGGGACTGCACACATGAAAACTATAATATTAGAAAAATCACATAATATATGGCTAAAACCAATACAGCTGCAGCCTGTGTGTGTTTAAGCACTTTGCACAGTCAGTAAGATTGGAAAAACTCCATAGAGCCTAAAATAAGGGTTAGGGTTAGGGTCACTGTGGATTTTGCCAAATGGCCTTACTGCATCTGTGTGCCAGCTGTCCCACACTGGCTCTTATATATGCATTACTGTCACGGTGGTTAGCTAGGACTGCTGCTGGATGACAGGATCTTTACTTTTGGGTCAGTGCAGCGCAGTGGAGAGATGTCTGTCTCATTAAGCTTTTCATAGGTCAGGCAAAAATGAATATTTGGTTAACAAGAGTGAATAAAGTTAAAGGAGCAGAGTTTCCAGGGTTTGAACTTGAATTGCTTGTCCCTCAGCTCACAACTGAATTTACTTATAATAAAATAGTGGCAGACGTGGGTCAGTTTGTCTCGGTTTGGGGAGATGGAAATGTCAGTAACTCATGAGTCACTAGTTCTTAGTTTCTGAACATGCATACTTGCATACACACTGTGTAGTGGTGTGGGGGTTGTAAATATGTAAATGTGTACAGTAGTCCTCCTTTCTTCTCCTCAGCACTTGTCTCTTGCCCAGCCTTTACAGTTCTGTCCTTTCCTCGGCGGGCTTGCTGTCATCCCTCTGTTTGCTCTTTGTGACTTCTGAATCTGATGCAGCACTGCTGAGGTCAAATATCAAACGGTCAAGGGTTAAAGGTGCAGAGGTCAAAATGGATATATGGTCTCTTGACACAGTTATATTTGGACACAGACAAAGATATGATTTTGTGACACACACTTGAATAAATATCACAAGAAACACTATAAGATACAAAAAGAAAAGAAACAATGTGTCAAAATGGGTCTAACTGGGTCTACTTTGGTTGGACCCTAATGGATTCATACAACAAAAGAATGATTGTTTAGTTCAATCAATTAATTAATCAATCAGTTCACCCATCACATTTGGAAGCAAAATCCCAGCGCCGCACGACTGAACTTTCATTTGAGAGACTCTTATCCATTTGTGAATAATTTACAATTCTCCCCAAATCAAATGAAAAACTGCATTTCACTGAAGTATTTCTGTATGAAGGTGATAAAGCTTCAGACAGAAACTCTAAAGCTGTAAAATACAGCCGTGCTTCTTCACAAAACAAATATGCCTCTCTATTCCACCAGTGAAATGCATCTGGTTTATAACAATCCTTTTTCACTTTTATCTATTTTCTTTATGAATTTTTAGTTATGAGTTTATTTAGTGTATCTGCATCAGCATACTTAAGGTAAGTCTGCCACTATAAGCTCACTGATGAATATGCAAGAGTTAAGTTGAAACACACACCTGCACATAGATAAGTGTGGCTACCTGCAGTCATTAATAAAGAGAATGACTGGGAGAAGGAGGAGATGTAGAGAGGGACAGGACAGCGCAGACAGGAAGGAAAAATAATAGCCAATTTAGCCTTGTCTTCTTAAAGCTACACCTTGGCATTTTGAATTTTTGCCTGGTTATTTTCTGTCACCAGACATTTGTCATATTGTGGAGGGAAAAAGTTTCACTTTCCCTAAAAACGGCTTGTTAGCATCACTAGAATGCCACATTGAAACCAAAGGTCCACAGTAAGCGATTCCTTTAAAATCCTTAAAAAGAGAAGCAGAAGATGGAAGAGAGAACAGGAGGAGGAGGAAGCAAGACGGATGAAGAGGAGAGGAGGGTCACAGAGTGTGTCCTCACCCTGTTTTTCTTCTGCAGTTGCTGTGGCAGTGGAGGATAATGAGGAGAGAGGGAAGAAGGTATCAGAGGGATGAGGAGGAAGATGGGAAGGAAATAGTTTTAGGAAAAAGAGTTAAAGAAAGTGAACAAGTTGGACCAAAGGGCAGATTTTATGTAAAATATGTGTATGTTCAAAAATATGAGAACTGAAAGGGGATTTTAACAGGTCAAAGAGAGGACAGGAGGAGGGGGCTTGGGGAATGAAGGAAGTCAGCCTCACTGTAGCAGTTATGCATTTCTCATATCTGCAAGCTATATCTTGTCATTTTTATCTGTGCATGTGTGGGATAGGGCTGAACGTGTGCTGTGTTGCATGCTTTTTGTATGTCGGAGTACACTTGTGTGTGTGTTTCTGTGTGTGTGTGTCACCTTTTATGTAACCCAGCATTTCAATTAAAGGCTGAAAGCAGTTTTTGTTTGGCATACTGTTGAGGAGAGAAAAAGAAAGCGCGAAGCATATTACTCTATTCAAACATTCAGTAGGAACGAAAGAGAAGGATTCAATTCTGTCCCTGTCTGCCTTGCATGAAGGACAAACTCTTTTCATTGGTGTTTAGAGGACCAGACACACACACACACACACACACACACACACACACACACACACACACACACACACACACACACACACACACACACACACACACACACACACACACTCCTCCACACATTCAAGCACATACAAATACAGACATAACCTTTCCACCCATATGCCAGCTCCCTCTATCCAATCACACATATACATTTACAGTATGTGCGCAGTAGGTGCTCTGTATGTGCTGTACTGGCTCCACTTATAAAGATAAATGTGAATCCTTCTTTCTGCGTGCTGGAACTAAACTAATAACAGAGGGTGGGAAGCCTGTTCTCCTGCTAGAAAAATGGAGACATGATTTGTAAAACTACATTCTGTGGCTATGAAAACACAAGACACTGGCATTACACACAGTTTGAACATTACCGGTTAACATTTCTCTTTAAACAAAGTACGTGATGTTTTTAAGAAACCTGGAACACAATGGCAAAATGCAGTATTCATCTTTACATGAATATGCCTTCTGAATTATTTCTGCATAGTTTCCATCATGCATATATTTTGCAGGGCAAAATGTGAAAAGTGAAATCCAAGAATTCCCAAAACATGTTGGGGAAATTAGAAGGTAATGTCCAAAACTGTGGAAGATTCATGGACTATTTTTCTAACTCTATCACCATTCACTGACTCTTTGCAAAGCTCTGTTCAGTCAAATGTTAGACTCAATACTTGAAATGTGCAATTCACTTGTATTTTTATTTTTATTCCTATTTATTCTATTTATCCCCTTCGTATATTTTATTTATATTGTCTCTGTATTTATATATATGTGTGTGTGTATAACTCTGTAACTTCTGTCGGTGCTGTGCTTTTTTGGAAATCGAATTTCCCAGAGGAACCCACCCGAGGGATTAATAAAGTTCTATCTTATCTTATCTTATCTTATCTTATCTTATCTTATCTTATGTTATATTCCCTCGTACAAACATACATGCTATTTAGAGATGCGCTGATTTTGAGATTCTGGTCTCATCTCTTAAATAACAATCTGAACGATTTTAAAACGAAATGTTGACCTTCTCATTGACCTGTTTTCAAATATTTATCCATGCAAAACTGACGTGGCAGAGAAATAATGGGTGCAGAAACATTTTTGCATATTTTCTGCTATCAATTTAAAGAACCAATATATTGATATTTAGGTCTCATATCAACTACAATATCATTGGTAGACTCTACTGTATTTGATATAAGGAGCCAAAGTCTTGATTTAATATCTGGGCTGCACACATGAGCTTTTGTAAAGTTGCGAGTTATGAGTTTCTTAACTGTGCCTGTAAAAAGCAGAAACCTTGTATTTTGCTGATATCCCCGTTAGGTTTGTTCAAGACTGTCTGCATCACTCCCTGCAAGTCTCAGAGCACATGGAGGTGATGATTTGCCTCTCCTATTGGATCCTCCCCAGTATGTCACGCACTGGATTAGATCATTTGACTGTCATTTAGGGGAAGTTATTCACTACGCTGTGAACAGGTACATGCTGGCATGAGCCACAGTTCATTTGCACCAAATGTTCTCACTCAGAGGCCTCAAGCATGCTCCCAGCCTGATGCGCCTTCCTTGGCTTGGTCATTGAGGGTCATTGCAGGTACAGAATTTTCATGTTTTCACTCCGCAAAAATGTGAGCATCGTACTGAAATTGCAGAATGCCCCTGCAAGTCTTCTGGTGCACCAGATGATGCACCTTTAGAGGTAAATTTACTTCGGAGATGCAAGCAGCAACCAGGATGTTTTTATATCCATGTTCGGTGATAAGGACAGAGTTGATAACTTAGTGCTGCTTTTGTCCACATTCATAAATATATCTTGTAATGTAAATGGTTTTTACAAGTGGCTACAGCTTATAGAGCAGGGGTGTCAAACTGAAATACACAGTGGGCCAAAATTCAAAATGGAACAAAGTCACGGGCTAACGTTAATATTTATTGAAAAAAAATCTTCCTCCAGATATAAGAATGATTCTTTTCTTATGGACTCAAACAAGTTTAGCTGAAAAACTGAATATGGAACAAGCAAAGCTTAATACTAAACAATATATATATTAGCTGTATAATATAACCAGTAGGCCAGCTCTAATAGTAATTTGGTATGGCTTCGCAGGCCAAATGTAATTAGGCTGCGGGCCAAATTTGGCCCCCGGGCCAGAGTTTGACACCTATGTTATAGAGACTTCATATTTTTGCTAACCACAAACCCTCAACTTCCTGACAATCTTCCAGTTCAGTCATAACATTCACCCCATCTTAAGTCTTGGCTTTAATGGAAATGTGTCCATGCAATGCAGCATCAGATTGTTGGAGCTGTTGGGTAACGCACGTCTCACTGAGCTGTGTAATGTTGGGGGTTAAGTAATAACATTAATATCCTAATGTAAACCTAATGCTGTGTACTAAGAAGTGGAAAAATAGAATAGAAATATATTTTACTTGCAAATTGGCATCCATGTGTCAGGGCTCGTGTGCGGAGGCGAGGAAGGGATGACCCACATGCAGGACTCGTGGTGCAGAACGAGGTTTATTGAATATGTAGACAACAGATGATAGGATGGATGGCTGGCTGGCTGGACTTAGCGGACTGGTAGACTGGCTGGCTGGCTAACTGACTGACTGGACGGAACACACGACAGAAACAACATCATCAATGACCCGACACTGAATGGGTAGAACAGAGGGCTTAAATACACAGACTGGTGATAATGATGATAATGAGGGACCGGTGAGTACACAGCTGAACATAATGAACTAATGATAATGGGAAGAGGATTGAACATAATACACACAGACCAAGGCTAACACAATAAAACAGGAAGTGGAACAGGCAGTAGATAAACAGTGAGTGTGAACTGAAAACACTGGGTCACCGACCCAGGAACCCTGACAGGACCCCCCCCTTCAAAGGCCGGCACCCGATGGCCAAACGAAAAAGAACCAGAACAGGGCGGGCGGAGGGGGCCCAGGACGGAGGGACGGAGGCCACACAGAGACAGTTCGGGTGGGCGGCCACGTGGCCCGAGGCGAGACTGTTCCGGTGGACCGACCGTGCGGAAGGCAACGGCGGTGACGTGGACACAGTTCGGGAGGCTGGCAGTGCGGAAGGCAATGGCGGCCAGTCAGGCGAAGGCGGTCCGGAGGCCGGCCGTGCGGAAGGCAACGGCGGTGACGTGGACACAGTTCGGGAGGCCGGCAGTGCGGAAGGCAACGGCGGCCACCCAGGCGAAGGCGGTCCGGAGGCCGGCCGTGCGGAAGGCAACGGCGGCCACTCAGGCGAAGGCGGTCCGGAGGCCGGCCGTGCGGAAGGCAACGGCGGCCACTCAGGCGAAGGCGGTCCGGGGGCCGGCCACGCGGAAGGCAGCGGCGGCGGCGGCGAAGGAGACGGAGCAGTTCAGGGGGCCAGCCGCGCGGAAGGCAGCGGCGGCTCTCCAGTTTTAGGCGTGCTGGCCATGGCCCGGTGGGCACAGGACCAGACGAGGCAGGATCAGGCGAAGCACAGGCCGGAGCTGCAGCAGGCGAAATAAAAGCCAAAGTCGAGGCTGGGCCAGACGAGGACGAAGGCTCCGAGGCCGGGCCAGACGAGGACGAAGGCTCCGAGGCCGGGCCAGGCGAGGACGAAGGCTCCGAGGCCGGGCCGGGCCAGGCGAGGCAGAGGCAGGGTCCGAGGCCGGGCCAGGCGAGGCAGAGGCAGGGTCTGAGGCCGGGCCAGGCGAGGCATGAGGCTGGTGCGGTTCCCCTGAACCCCCAGTTGACGAAGAAGGTTGCCGGATGGGCTCCTCGGGCCCTCCAGCCGACGAGGCATGAGGCTGGTGCGGTTCTCCTGAACCCCCAGCTGACGAGGAAGGTTGCCGGACGGGCTCCTCGGGCCCTCCAGCTGACGAGGCATGAGGCTGGTGCGGTTCTCCTGAACCCCCAGCTGACGAGGAAGGTTGCCGGACGGGCTCCTCGGGCCCTCCAGCGAAAACGGTCTCAGAACCAGTGGGCACTGGAGCCCCTGGCACACACAGGACAGGGCCAGCGGGTGCGGAAACCCCTGGCTGAGGAGCGGCCGGGCCAGCGGGTGCGGAAACCCCTGGCTGAGGAGTGGCCGGGCCAGCGGGTGCGGAAACCCCTGGCTGGGCAGCGGGGTAGCTCACAGCAGGCTCTGGGTACTGAACAGGTTGGTGGACGGGCGACTGGACTACTGGTGACTGGACAGGAGGCGACTGGGCTACTGGTGACTGGACAGGAGGCGACTGAGCTACGGGTGACTGGACAGGAGGCGACTGAGCTACTGGTGACTGGACAGGAGGAGACTGAGCTACGGGTGACTGGACAGGAGACTGAGCTACGGGTGACTGGACAGGAGCGGACTGGAGAGCAGGTGAGTGAACTGACGGGGCTGGAAGCTGAACAGCAGGTGAGGCTGACGACGGAGCTGAGGTTGGTGTGGCTAATGGCTGGGCTACAGACTGAGCTAATGAGGGAGATAAAGCTACAGCCTGAGCTAGTAAGGCCGGTGCCTGAGCAGGGGACACTTCAGCCAGCCTAACCAGGGATAAAGCTAGTGCGTGAAAGGCTGGGTCAGGAGGTGGATGAAGTGGTGGACTGATTAGCTCTTCCGTGCCTCCAGAGCGTGAGGGCACTGGCTGGAGAGCCTCAGCTGAGTCTCTAGGGGGGTCAGGCTGGATCCTGGCCGTCCTCAGCCTAGGTGCTGGGACAGGCACGGGAGGTGGCTGGACACCAGTCACCCCCACTCGAGAAACCGAAGCGGGAGACGGAGCAGTTCAGGGGGCCGGCCGCGCGGAAGGCAGCGGCGGCTCTCCAGTTTTAGGCGTGCTGGCCATGGCCCGGTGGGCACAGGACCAGACGAGGCAGGATCAGGCGAAGCACAGGCCGGAGCTGCAGCAGGCGAAATAAAAGCCAAAGTCGAGGCTGGGCCAGACGAGGACGAAGGCTGCGAGGCCGGGCCAGACGAGGACGAAGGCTCCAAGGCCGGGCCAGGCGAGGACGAAGGCTCCGAGGCCGGGCCGGGCCAGGCGAGGCAGAGGCAGGGTCCGAGGCCGGGCCAGGCGAGGCAGAGGCAGGGTCTGAGGCCGGGCCAGGCGAGGCATGAGGCTGGTGCGGTTCCCCTGAACCCCCAGTTGACGAAGAAGGTTGCCGGACGGGCTCCTCGGGCCCTCCAGCCGACGAGGCATGAGGCTGGTGCGGTTCTCCTGAACCCCCAGCTGACGAGGAAGGTTGCCGGACGGGCTCCTCGGGCCCTCCAGCTGACGAGGCATGAGGCTGGTGCGGTTCTCCTGAACCCCCAGCTGACGAGGAAGGTTGCCGGACGGGCTCCTCGGGCCCTCCAGCTGACGAGGCATGAGGCTGGTGCGGTTCTCCTGAACCCCCAGCTGACGAGGAAGGTTGCCGGACGGGCTCCTCGGGCCCTCCAGCGAAAACGGTCTCAGAACCAGTGGGCACTGGAGCCCCTGGCACACACAGGACAGGGCCAGCGGGTGCGGAAACCCCTGGCTGAGGAGCGGCCGGGCCAGCGGGTGCGGAAACCCCTGGCTGGGCAGCAGGGTAGCTCACAGCAGGCTCTGGGTACTGAACAGGTTGGTGGACGGGCGACTGGACTACTGGTGACTGGACAGGAGGCGACTGGGCTACTGGTGACTGGACAGGAGGCGACTGAGCTACGGGTGACTGGACAGGAGGCGACTGAGCTACGGGTGACTGGACAGGAGGCGACTGAGCTACTGGTGACTGGACAGGAGGAGACTGAGCTACGGGTGACTGGACAGGAGACTGAGCTACGGGTGACTGGACAGGAGCGGACTGGAGAGCAGGTGAGTGAACTGACGGGGCTGGAAGCTGAACAGCAGGTGAGGCTGACGACGGAGCTGAGGTTGGTGTGGCTAATGGCTGGGCTACAGACTGAGCTAATGAGGGAGATAAAGTTACAGCCTGAGCTAGTAAGGCCAGTGCCTGAGCAGGGGACACTTCAGCCAGCCTAACCAGGGATAAAGCTAGTGCGTGAAAGGCTGGGTCAGGAGGTGGATGAAGTGGTGGACTGATTAGCTCTTCCGTGCCTCCAGAGCGTGAGGGCACTGGCTGGAGAGCCTCAGCTGAGTCTCTAGGGGGGTCAGGCTGGATCCTGGCCGTCCTCAGCCTAGGTGCTGGGACAGGCACGGGAGGTGGCTGGACACCAGTCACCCCCACTCGAGAAACCGAAGCGGGTGTGGCGGTAGACTGGGTCACAGCTGCCCTCCTCCTGGGAGCTGGCACTGGTGTGGGGGTAGACTGACTGACGGGAGTGGAGATAATGACTGGGTGTGTGATGTTAGCAGGTTTATTGGGGATTGTTCTGGTTTTCCTGCCACCACTATTTACAGTCTTTGGGAGAGCAGAGCAGAACAAATCTTCCCAGTCCACAGAATCTTCCAGGAGGGAAACATCCCACGAATCAGAGATGGGGTTATTGTGCGTTTTGAGTGAATAATCAGATGGTGAGTGCGAAAAACAGTCACTGGAGCTCACCATCGGGAGTGGCTGAAAGTGGTCCGTTTTATGGCGGCGTGTGCGCCGATTTCTCCGGGAGGAGGAAGCGGACGGGGTACACGTCCGAGCCTCTGGCACGGGAGCCTCTGTTGAGCCGAGGTGGAAGACGGAGCCGCTGTGCCGTGGCGAGGTTGAAGGTCCGGTGAATGAGGCAGGTGATGTGTGAGCGTGGAGCGGAGTGGCGAGAGAGGGAGCGGCCGAAGCGCGGCGTGAAACGTCCACTCTCCGCGGCAGATGCTCCGGTGCAGGTGAGGCAGCAGGTGGGGGAACGCGGCGTCTCCGAGGCCCGCCCAGAGCCAAGCGAGTGCCCTCGAAGACGT
Source organism: Rhamphochromis sp. 'chilingali' (assembly GCF_963969265.1). NCBI lineage: Eukaryota > Metazoa > Chordata > Actinopteri > Cichliformes > Cichlidae > Rhamphochromis > Rhamphochromis sp. 'chilingali'. The sequence goes on along the minus strand of NC_137930.1, from coordinate 69,853,307 downwards.
GCTCTCGCTCCGCGAAGAGCCGCTGTCTCTCCTTGAGTTTTTCAGCCCACAAGGAGAGCGCTACCTCCTGCCGCTCGTAGAGGTCCGAGTCCGCTGGGTCAAAAGCGTGTCTTCTTGGCACGGGTCGGGTCATTCTGTCAGGGCTCGTGTGCGGAGGCGAGGAAGGGATGACCCACATGCAGGACTCGTGGTGCAGAACGAGGTTTATTGAATATGTAGACAACAGATGATAGGATGGATGGCTGGCTGGCTGGACTTAGCGGACTGGTAGACTGGCTGGCTGGCTAACTGACTGACTGGACGGAACACACGACAGAAACAACATCATCAATGACCCGACACTGAATGGGTAGAACAGAGGGCTTAAATACACAGACTGGTGATAATGATGATAATGAGGGACCGGTGAGTACACAGCTGAACATAATGAACTAATGATAATGGGAAGAGGATTGAACATAATACACACAGACCAAGGCTAACACAATAAAACAGGAAGTGGAACAGGCAGTAGATAAACAGTGAGTGTGAACTGAAAACACTGGGTCACCGACCCAGGAACCCTGACACCATGTTCCTGAGGCATTATGGGACACCTATTGTTTTAACACCTTACCAATAATTACATGGTGTGTCAAAGTGTCAGCAATTAGAGCGGAAACACTCTTAAGTACGTGACGAAAACTGGATGGTTCAAAAATACTTGCATTAGTTTTCACAGCTAAAAAACCTAGAAAGGCAATAGCCACACAATGATGGACAGCAATGCTCATATATACCGAACCTCAGTATCTATATACTGTCAGCAACCTAATAGGGACTACTGTGTCTATGACCTTACCTATGGATATATAAAACATCTAAAAAGTAGAGCAGTCTGCTCCTCAAACTTCAGGACACAAATGAATGCATTTTTTTGTCTGTCTGTGTGTATGAAGTATTTTATTCATTTCACCAAAGAAAAGTGAGGAACGGCTAATGGACTGAAACATTAACTGAGCTTTATACGAGGCTTTATCTAAGCTCTGAGATCTTCATATTGTTTCTTCTTCTTCTTCTACCACAAGCTAAGGAGAATTAGATGAGATTGAGAGATTTGATAAAAACGCCAAATCCAAACTTTCCAGTTAACCTTCCAGGTCTTTATTTGCGTGTATCCCTAATTGCTGGTATTTTAGTTATAGCACTGCTTTTGCTTCTTGTAAAATTGTTGGAGAATGAGGCGAGGGATAATAGACCTTTAGATGAGTAGTTTGTCTTGATCCTGGTTAAAATTACACATGCAGGTTCTCTTTCATGATTTATTACTTTTTTGTGTTTTCAAGCGTGCGCTACCCCTGAAAATATTGCTGGTGCTCTTAGATTGACACCCTGTCACTGTTGTCACAATGTGTGCATTTATTTTCCTGCATCTTTGTGATCTTGAAGTGTCAGTTATACTTGCCTTCATTTTACACCTGCCTCATGTCTGTTTTTTCCCAGAGGCATGAGGGATTGTGTGGGTGTGGGTGGATGTTTGCAAATTGATGAATGTTTCTAAATGAATGGGTCAAGTGAGACGCAAGGTGGTTTTGTCACCAGTGAGAGAACTACTGAGATTGCAGTAAATAAGAATTTCAGCATAATAATGTCTCTTTTCATTTTATGGCAATTATCAGTAATAGCCAATTTTCTGGAGGAAGCTGAAAAAGCTGTTATTGTAACAAACTAACCCAAGGGTTTCCTTAAAGAATGGAGTACTGAAAGTGTAAATGCTCGTACGTTGCTAATATGTTGCAGTAAGACTTGTTGTAGAAACAGAGTGGGGATTTCTGGCACAACTTCACCTACTTTCAAGGTCCAATGAGAAAAACATAAAATTTAGGAGGTTGAAAATCCAGCAACACATTTATCAAGAACAACCTTGCTGCTGACTTTAACACGTTTGGGCTAGTAGCCTTCATCGAGGTAATCACAGAACATATCATAGACAGTATCTTAAATAGCATATGTATTTGATCTGAAGGCATGTTTAAACTTTCAATCATGGTATTCATCCAACATACAACTCCATCAATGAGGCATCAGCAAGGATGGGGACTAGGTCATGTGGTATAAAGTCAATCATTGTCCATAGAAATAGGGAATTTGTTAATAAATAAAGCTTCTATTTACATCTTAAGTTACTTTAATTTTATTTGCTTTGTTTGTTTGTTTTTTTTATCTTTTAAAGTCTCCCTAGTTATGGTTTGTGTGACTGTGGATTAAAACCTTAACTTCTCCCTTTCCTATCATCCAGGCTCCTGGAACATCAAGCCTGATGCTCTCTTCCGCCAATATTCCTCCGATTCTGAATAACCAGAACCAACCACCATCCTTCCTGCCACCTGCAGGGTGGGCTCCCTCACTTGCGACATTGAGGAGGTCCTCCCAGGGCACCCTGACCCTGGTACTGGTCCCTACAGTCAATGTTTTGTTCCTTGCCCCGCCTGGGAAGCGGTCATTCACAGCGGCCCACATTGCACGGTTTTCATGACACCTGGACATGAGTAGAACTATTGCTATGCTTAGATGACATTTCTGGTGGGACTCTTAGTAATAACAATAATAATAATGGAGGACACTGTACACAAGCAATAACAACAACAAACATAGCAATTTACAAAATAATAAGGATAAAACGTTGAGCAAATAAATAAAATAAATTAAAGTAGCAGGATGGAAAAATTTATGTGGAATAGGCTAATGTGAACAGGTGAGTTTTGAGTCTGGACGTAAAAAGAAGGAGGGAAGTGATATTTCTTATCTCAGGAGGAAGGGAGTTCCAAAGATGGGGGGCAGAGCAGCAGAAAGCCCTGCGCCCCACGGTGGCTAGCCGGAGGGAAGGGACGGAAAGAGAAAGAGCGGAGGAGGATCTGAGACACAGACAAGGAATGGTGATATGAACCATGTCAGAGAGGTATGAAGGCGAGAGATGATGGGTAGCCTTGAATGTGTACAAAAGTATCTTGAAATTGATGCGGTATTTAACTGGAAGCCAGTGAAGCTGCTGCAGAGCAGGAGTGATGTGGTGCATAGAAGGGGTCCTGGTGATGATCTGAGCAGCAGAGTTCTGGACATGTTGAAGCTGATGGATAGATTTTTGACTAAGACCAAAAAGAAGAGAGTTGCAGTAATCGATCCGGGAAGTGACCGGGTTATGAACAAGGATGGCAGCGGCATGTGGGGAGAGAAAAGGGCGGAGACAATTAAGGTTACGGAGTTGGAAATACGCGGACCGAGTGATGTTACTGATGTGTGAGTTAAAAGATAGAGTACTATCAAGGATGACACCCAGACTTTTCACACATGGGGAAACGGAGACCGGCGAGTTATTGATTGTAATAGAAAAGCTATTAGTTCAGGATAGGGTTTGTTTAGTGCCGACCAGGAGAAGCTCAGATTCGTTACTATTGAGTTTGAGAAAATTGGAAGAGAACCATGAATTTAGTTTGGCTAAGCCAGTCCCCGGCCCCCTTCCTACCGCTTAGCGTACAGCCTCAGGGTGCTGGACTTGGGGTGAAACCCTCCATGCATGGTAAGGAGCTTTCTTCAAATCAAATCAAATCAAATCAAATCAAATCAAATCAAATCACTTATATTCTCACATCACATGGGCAGGTACACTGGTACAGTAAATGTGAGTGAAATTCTTCTGTGCGAGCTTCACAAGTAACAGAGGTGTGCAAAAAAAAAAAAAAATACAATAACATAAAACAAGCAAAATATAAGAATGGCCAAATCTGAGAGTAATAAATATATGTACAATATAAGAATAGAACAGAATAGAATAGAATTCAACTTTATTGTCATTGCACATGTCACAGGTACAGGGCAACGAAATGCAGTTTGCATCCATCCGAATCAGAATCAGAATCAGAAAGGGGTTTATTGCCAAATGTTGAGCAGGTTTAGAAGATTAGGAAATTGCTGCGGTGCTTCAATGCAAACATAGTGTCATAAATAGCACTTAAATAGTGTCATAAATAGCACTTAAATAGACATGAAAAAATAAAAGTAGGGATAAGAATTAAAAGTGCTACGTAGAAAGATATGTGCATGAGCTATACATGAGATATATACATGAGAATAAGAATTAAGAGTGCTATGTAGAAAGATATATACATGAGTGCAGGTGGTGATCAGTGCCAATCATGGAATGATGCAGTGAACACAGCGTAGGGTCATGTGTTAGTGGTGGGAACAGTCATATGGTTATTGTTCATGTGTCCAACAGCAGAGGGGAAGAAACTGTTCTTATGGCGAGAGGTTCTGGTGCGAATGGACCGGAGCCTCCTGCCTGAGGGGAGCAGGTCAAACAGACTGTGTCCAGGGTGAGAAGGGTCAGCTGAGATCCGAGCTGCACGCCGCAATGTCCTGGAGGTGTACAGGTCCTGCAGAGATGGGAGTCTGCAGCCAATCACCTTCTCAGCAGAGCGCACAACACGCTGCAGTCTCTGTTTGTCCCTGATAGTGGCTCCAGCGTACCACACGGTGATGGAGGAGGTGAGGGTGGACTCGATGATTGCAGTGTAGAACTGCATCATCGTCCGTGTTGGCAGGTTGAATTTCTTCAGCTGCCTCAGGAAGTACATCCTCTGCTGGGCTTTCTTGATGACGGAGGTGATGGTGGGCTCCCACTTCAGGTCCTGGGTGATGGTGGTACCCAGGAAGCGGAATGAGTCCACAGAGGTGATGAGGGTGTCAGTCAGGATGATGGGGGGGAGTGGGGCTGTGTGCTTCCTGAAGTCCACAATAATCTCCACTGTCTTCTGGGCATTCAGCACCAGGTTGTTGTGGCTGCACCAGGACACCAGACGTTCAACCTCCCTCCTGTAGGCAGACTCATCCCCGTCAGAGATGAGCCCAATAACGGTGGTGTCATCTGCAAACTTGATTAGCTTGACAGACTGGTGGGTGGAGGTGCAGCAGTTGGTGTACAGGGAGAAGAGTAGAGGAGAAAGAACACAGCCCTGAGGGGAGCCGGTGCTGATGGTCCGGGAGTCCGAGACATTCTTTCCCAGCCTCACATGCTGCTTCCTGTCCGTCAGGAAGTCAGTGATCCACTGGCAGATGGGATCAGGCACATTCATCTGGGAAAGCTTGTCTCGGAGATGGTCTGGAAGGATGGTGTTGAAGGCAGAGCTGAAGTCCACAAACAGGATCCTGGCGTAGGTTCCTGGGGAGTCCAGATGCTGCAGGATGAAGTGTAGGGCCATGTTGATGGCGTCGTCTACAGACCTGTTGGCTCTGTATGCAAACTGCAGGGGGTCCAGGAGGGGGGCCATGAGGGTCTTGAGGTAGGAGAGAACCAGGCGCTCAAATGACTTCATGACCACAGATGTCAGAGCCACGGGTCTGTAGTCATTTAGTCCAGTGATCCTAGGTTTCTTGGGGACAGGGATTATGGTGGAGGACTTGAAGCAGGCAGGCACATGACATGCCTGCAGTGAGGAGTTGAAAATGCCAGAAAACACTGGGGCCAGCTCGTTTGCACAGTGTCTGAGGGTGGCAGGAGACACGCCGTCTGGGCCGGGAGCTTTCCGAGCATTCAGGTTCTTAAACTGCTTCCTCACATCTGCTTCATGAATATGAAGAGTTGTGGTGGGAGGAGGTGGTGTGAAATCCTCTTTTGTGTGGGGTGAGGAGGGGGGTGTTGTAGGTGAACAGTTTGAAGGTGGTGATGGCTCTATGGAGGGGGGAGAGGTGGGGGAATTAGTGTCCAAAGTGCCTCTATTGTTGGGGCCGTTGGAGGTGTGAAGGCTGCCCGATGGCTCGTCAAAACGGCAGTAGAAGTCGTTAAGGGTGTTGGCTAAGAGCAAGTCATCAGTGGAGTGGGGGGTTTTAGGCTTGTAGTTTGTGATATTCCTAAAACCTTTCCACACAGAGGCCGAGTCATTCTCTGAGATCTGCTGCTGCATCTTCTCAGAGTGCTGATGTTTAGCAATGTCCACTTCTTTAGTGAACCTGTACTTGGCCTCTCTGTAGCAGTCCCTGTCTCCGCTTCTGAACGCCTTTCTCTTTTCCAGCCACAGCTTTTCCAGAAGTGCTTTAGCCATGATATAGATATATTACAATATATATTTGCAATATTATAGATATGTAAGTATATTACAGAAATGGGTCTATTGTGGTATGTTATAATGTACACGGTATGAAGTATGTTATGAATGTGCTATAACTATAAGTATGTACAGGCTGTAGTGAGTACAAGCTATGTACAGGATATGAACAGGATATAAATATGAAAAAAAAAAACCTATACAGAATATGAAATAAAGAACTATGCAGAAATATGAGATAAGATTGTATGCATTACTGGATGTGTATACTAAATATGTTTTTCTACGTGTGTGTGTGTGTGTGTGTGTGTGTGTGTGTGTGTGTGTGTATACATATGCTGAACATATATGACGTGTTCAGCAGTCTGATGGCCTGGTGGAAGAAGCTGTCTCTCAGTCTGCTGGTTCGGGACCGGATGCTGCAGAACCTCCTTCCTGATGGAAGTAGTCTGAACAGTTTATGGATGGGGTGACTGGAGTCCTTGATGATCCTCCCCGCTTTCCTCAGGCACCGCTTCCTGTAGATGTCTTGGAGGGAGGGAAGCTCACCTCCAATTATCCGTTCAGAGCACCGCACTACTGTCTGGAGAGCTTCCCCGTTGTAAGCGGTGCTGTTGCCGTACCAGGTGGTGATGCATCCAGTGAGGATGCTCTCAGTGGCACAGCGATAGAAGGTCCTGAGGATGCGGGGGCTCATGCCGAATCTTTTCAGTCTCCTGAGAAAGAAGAGGCGCTTTCTTGTCTTTATGTCAGTGGCTTCTATCTCCTCCTTTGGCCAACTTATACCAGCAGGGTACTTGATCACAGGCAGGGCGTAGGTCTTGATAGCCCGGATCTTGTTCTTACCGTTCAGCTGACTCCTCAGGACTTGCCTGACCCTCTGCAGGTACTTGGTGGTTGCAGTTTTCCTAGCGACCTCTTCCTGGTTCCCATTTGCCTGCGGGATCCCCAGGTACTTGTAACTGTCCTCTATGTCTGCAATGTTGCCTTCTGGTAGTTTGATCCCCTCAGTTCTGACTACCTTCCCTCTCTTTGTTACCATTCGACTACATTTCTCCAGTACGAACGACATTCCAATGTCATTGCTGTATAGCCTGGTAGTGTGGATCAGTGAATCGATGTCTTGTTCACTCTTGGCATACAGCTTGATGTCATCCATGTACAGGAGGTGGCTGACAACTGCTCCGTTCTGTAGTCGGTATCCGTAGCCAGTCTTGTTAACAGTGTTGGGTAAGTTACTTTAAAATAGTAACTTAGTTACATTACTAGTTACTTGCCTACTGGTGTTGGCCAGAGGGGCCGATGGCGCGATATGGCAGCCTCGCTTCTGTCAGTCTGCCCCAGGGCAGCTGTGGCTACAACTGTAGCTGCCTCCACCAGTGTGTGAATGTGAGAGTGAATGAATAGTGGTATTGTAAAGCGCTTTGGGTGCCTTGAAAAGCGCTATATAAATCCAATCCATTATTATTATTATTATTACTTCTCTCAAAAGTAACTCAGTTACTTCAAGTTACTCGTTACTTTCAAAGTAACTAGTTACTAGGGAAAGTAACTTTGGTTTTACTCAGAATTCTCTTGTTAAGGTGTTTCTTCCATAACTTTGCCAGTCTTCTAAAGAATCAGAATCAGAATCAGAATCAGAATACTTTATTGATCCCTGGGGGAAATTATTTTTTGTTACAGTGCTCCATTTTAAACCAACATTAAGACAAGACAGACAATACGCTAACTAAGAATAGTACAATATATACATATATATACATACATACATACATAAGTCACTTATAAATAAATATTTGGAAAAGAAACATGTGTAGCTGTAGCAGCAAACAGTGTGTTAAGTGGATGCGTTGTACAGGGAGCCACAGGCAGGAATGATTTCCTGTGTCGTTCAGTGGTGCTTTTCGGTAATCTCAGTCTCTCACTGAACGAGCTCCTGTGATTGACCAGCATGTCATGGAGTGGGTGGGAGGTGTTATCCAACATTGTCTTTATCTTGGACAGCATCCGCCTCTCCGACACCACCTTGAGGGAGTCCAGCTCCATCCCCACAACATTGCTGGCCTTACGGATCAGTTTATTAAGTCTGTTGGCATCTGCGACCCTCAGCCTGCTCCCCCAGCATGCAACAGCATAGAGGATCGCACTGGCCACAACAGACTCATAGAAAATCCTCAGCATTTTCTGGCAGATGTTGAAGGACCTAGCTTGCTTACTTGCCACAGTGCACTGTGCCACCTACCAACAGAAAGGAAAAGATAATGTGCATATTTCCACGAGAGAAATCCCACGCCTGGACCGTCATTGACTGCTGCCATGATTCTAGCCTACGTCACAGCGTCATGTGCGCCTTTTACATCCAACACAAAAACTGCAGTCGTGGTGCTTTCGATTGTACTCAGAACTCGAAAATTCTGCCCTCTGAATAGGAAGATGTAGGCAACACCAGACTGCAGATGAGCTGCATACAGGGCTGGACTGGGACAGAAAATAGTCCCGGGCATTTTGACCAGAGACTAGCCAACCATTATAGGAAAAATCATAAAGCCTTTGAATGAAAATAAACACTGTTGTGACAGTGATGTTCACTGTTTTGATGGTATATATGCATCAATCTATCAATCGTTTGTTGTAAGATTCAGATAATTATTTTTTAAAAGCGAGACATTTTAAATGAGAATAAGAAAGAAAAGTATTTCTTTGTGCCCCCCTTTGCCTGTTAATGCCCCACATGGACCCCTGGCAACACTTTGCTAGATCCGCACCTGCACAGTTACCAGCTGTCAGCTACTTAGAAAAGGATCCTGGTGTTATTTGTCTCTTAGAAACAGTTCATAACTTCCCTTCAACTCATTCATGTCACCTAAAAGGTAAACCTGTTTCTCCATCACCTGTTCAGCTCTGATGAACAGGTGACAAACTGTTCCTTTTCACCTCAATAAGAAACGCGTAATATTTTCTCTGAATACCAGACGGGACGGTTGGCAACTCTAATAACTTATGAACAAAATAAAGTTCAACATCATTAACTTCATAGCACCACCCAGCTGTATAGAAACTCCGTCATGCTAGCTAGCACGCAGTACGGAAAAAGTCAGAATAATGAAAATAAACTCCACCTAAACTTGGTTTATATCTGACCAAGAGAGACTGCAGGTCATAACTTCTTTTTTTTTTTTTTTTTTTCTTTTTGCCTGTCCCGTTTGGCTCTTTTGCCATCAGAATTGTTGTCTAAAGGCAAAGAAAGATGCCCAACGGATTTACTTTACCAAATTGACCATCCCAGCCTTGCCGTAATGGTCCATTTGATTCACCTTTTATTGTTTATTTTATTTTCACTTACTGAATACGGGACAGACTTGACTGGGGGAAAGAAGGGGAGAAAGAAAGAGGGAAAGAGAAACAGCTGAGAAGAGGGACGGGGGAGAAGGGCAAAAGACAAAAACCAACAGAACGGGCAGAAAAAAAAATGCATATATCAATCACCTGGATCACCTGCTGAGAAAGAAAAAAGAAAGCAAGCAGAAGAGAACAAGAGTAATAGAATAAACAACATCACAATGATCTATGGGAATATGACAGTAAATACTAAATATTAAACATTATTGTGCAGCACATAAGATCAACAGAACACAGTGTGCTTTGAGGTAGGAGCCAAAAAGGGTGTAGTTTGTGGGTGTGATCACCCGTGTGTACACCTGTGAGCATGGACGCGCTTGTTTTTTTTTTTTTTTTAAAGGTTCCTTCATGTAATGATCTGCTAGAGGGTGTGGGGGGGCCACAGCCCCGTCCTCCAGGGCAAAATTATGATCTAAGGATTTAAGGATGGGCCCAACATATCCCAGATTTCACAGCGCGGTGGTGGTGTGGATAATTTTGCCAAAAAAACGGCGGAAGCGGAGCCGCTGAAGAGTAAACTTTCAGAAGTAAGTACTGAATATTATGTCACTTATTTATGCGCAAATGTTTTTATAATGAAGAACATTAAAACATTACTGTTGGCCACATATCGGGAAAGTTATGTGACATTAGCGATGTTTGTACTAACTTGGTTTTAAAGCCTTTACTTCAAAATATACGCCGTTCAATAGTTGACCTTAATCTTACTGAGAATGTGATGATTTTATGGATAATTAAAGTCAGTCATATATCCACAAACACAACAGGCTGAAAGTCAGTGATGCTGCTTGGTTTGCAGTCCTGAATATCACGGCACAAGCAGGATTCACTGCACTGTTAATGTTAGCTACGTTATATTGCTGCCTCTGTTCGGTGGTGTTGAGCCAAACGGAATTTAACGTGTGTTTGAACGAGCTGACAGTTCACTCGTTAAGCTGAAAGAAAGATGCTTTAATCACAGGAGTCACACATGTGTCCACTGTACCATCTGGGAACTCTTTTTGTTTCGTAATAACACAAACACTCCTTCTTTTGTGCTGTTTTGCAGCAGTGTGTACACCTGAGACTGTCACCTGTCTGTCTGTCCTGCACTCTCTGTTTCTTTCTCTCTGATTGTGGAATAAAAGTATGAACATTCATTTATAAGTTACACTTGTGTTTGAATCCTGCAGCTTATCACACATTTGATTTCCATGTGTGACGACTGCAAGTGTCCAGAGTGAGGACAGACTGAGGGACCCACTGCTGCACATCATCTGTGAGGCTTTGCACCCCTGATGATCCACCAGGACAAACTCAGCAGTGTGTGAGGAAGAGGAGGAGGAAGAGCCAGCAGCAGCTGACAGATGGAGAGAATAGACAGACTGTTCCCTGTTTGTGAAGGACTGCTAGAAAAGTTTAGAATCACTAATTGTCTGTCCTGAATCAGTCTTATTAGGTAATGTTCAAATAATTTTATCCTCCCAGTGTTTTCAGTGTGGGAGGAAGTACTCAGCGCCTTCAAGTTACACACTATGAAAGGCAGCAACAAGTTTAATGTTCAGAAACCTAAAGTATGTATCAGCAGCAGAATGGAGCTAAAAATAAATGTTGGTTTCAGTTCTATGAAGCTTTGAGTATTTTGGATCAGCAGCTGCTGTGTTTGTTGCATCATATTGCTGTAATTGTAATATATGCTTTATATATTCTTTATATATTCTGAGGTAAGTTGATCTATAGTGTTACATCTTATTCTATAAGGATGTTATGTGTTTGTAGACTTTCTGCCCAGTTTGACCCATTTTGTCACGGACCCGGCTCTGGAGGACTCAGGGGTCCGTGAGAAAATCAAATCAAATCAAATCACTTTTATTGTCACATCACATGTGCAGGTACATTGGTACAGCACATGTGAGTGAAATTCTTGTGTGCGAGCTTCACAAGCAACAGAGTTGTGCAAAATACAATAATGTAAACAAGCAAAATAAAAGAATGGCTACATCTGAAACTAATAAATATATGTACAATATATAATAGTATAGCAGGATGTATTATTATTATTATTATTATTATTATTATTATTATTATTATTAGTGTTGTTGTTATTTGGGGATCTGTTTTTCTGCACTATGCTGTTTCCACTCATATGTAGAGGCACGGTGTGTACATGTGTGGCTGGAGGATGGAGAACAGCCACATGCAGGCCTGATGGGTGTGGCCCTGCAGGAGGACTGGCCACACCTGAAGTTCCTGCCACACACCTGTTGGTGATCAGGGCTCGTCGGGGGAGCTACTTAGGAGAGTGTTGGAGCTCCCACCGGCGCGGGATCATTAAGCTAAGACTCCAAGTCAGTGTGTAGTACACAGTCAGAAATAGGGGTACGGAAGGGGTACATTACTGTGCCCCAAGGTACAAAAATGACATTAATACAGTCTAAGGACAAATATTGGACCTCGGGGTAACTATCTGTACCTTTTTTAGTGTCTGAAAGGTACATACATGTTCCTTAATTGTGAAAAGTACTTATTTGTACCCATTCTTTCAAAAGATAAAGTACAGGTTGATTAAGCACTTTTTGATTAGAGTTTTTTTATTTTTATTATTTTTGACAAAAAGCACCCTTAAAAAAAAGCACCCTTATTGAACTCGGAGTGCGAGTTGAGCCCATCCTCACAACATCAAACAAAAAGTAGAAGAAGAAACTCAACGAATAGCTGGTGGATTCTAGAACTTTCTGTAAATGCAGCAGGTGCCATTTTGTTTTATCAACGGAGGGAGATGAATTACGAACTTGTCCGAGGAACTCTTAACAAAAATACAAGAGTGGGGCTTAGATGTCACCGAAGCTGAAGCTCAGCGTTTCAGAGGTAAGTTTTATTTAAAGAAAAATGTAGCATAATTACTAATTATTGGTTTAGCCTAGCTTAACGTATATTAGCAATTTAGCTAGTTTCGGCACTCTCTTAGCTCAAATTATGTCTTTTTACAAATGTTTTTACAAACGTTTCATGTGTAAAGTTGAGGTCACAGTTCTGAAAAATGAAAAATGTGTACACATAGTATTTGTATAAGTTTGAACTTATATATGTGGTTCAGCCACAGTCTATAGGTTCGGTAACCCCTGCGCAGCGGAACGGCGCAAAATTTGATTCCCTGGTAGCTGAATGCAGTTTACCGTTAGTGTATTAATGGTTTAATAAAATCACGTTTTTACATCCATTCCAAGGCCATCAACACACATGGGCGGCTGAATATAACGTCTAAAGGAAATATCTTGACGCCGCACTTGTTTAAAATATAACAAGGGTGTCGCAGCTGGGGTTTGATAGTCGCGTTTTAAGCAATGTGGGAACTTTTTCAGCATGTAATCTGAGCTTGTAATACAGTCCTGCGGGTGTTATCGCTATAAGTAATCGGTCTGAAAGAACAGACGGCAGAAACTGTCGGAAATCTGGAGAAAGGAGTCACCTTAGTAGTGAATATTAACAAATTACAGCATTCTAGTCTTTTTTTTTCTTCCAAACTTGAAAGGGCACAAAAGCATGCTCAGACTCTGCTCTCCTGTGTCCAGTAGTCCCAAACAAACATCTAAATTTAAAAATGAAAACTTTGCATATCGAGAGGATTCACTCTAAAGATTTGGTTTATTTTATTTAATTTACTTTTTTTTTTTTAATGAATATTTCTTTGAACTGAAAGAAGTATTACAAAAGGTTTTAATGTGTGTGATATACGGTTTTTACCCATGTAAAAATGTGGTGATAAATATTCTTACATGGAATTTAGAGTTTGTACTACCATTTATCTTGCAGACAATGAGGTTGATGGTGACACAGTTGACTGCGGTCTTACTGAGACTATGGTTGCATACCTTTTCCAAGGATCCTTCAAAAAGCAGGTTAAATTCAACCAATTTGTGTCAAGGATGAAGGAATCTTCAGTGACGCTGACTCTACAGACTGTCTCTCCAGAAGACTGGCAACCATCTACTTTGTCAACTTCAATAAGGTATTTTCTTATTTATAATGAAGTTAGTATGTCTGAAACATACATGTTGGCCATTATGCACTTTTAGGATTTAGTTAATATGATCATTGTTTCTACCATATGTATTGTTACTGTAGTGTTTTATACTTCAATTCATGCAATAAAAACAAACACTTAACTGTTTTCACAGCAATGAAAATACTTTGAGACTTTAACCGATACGAGTTCTTTGTGATGCACAGATCGTGTCAGCTCTAATTGTATATTTAGTCTTATGTTGGGTTTCTAATCTGTTTTGACTTTCTCTTCTCACTCTTGCTTTCTTTCAAGGGACCATGCGTCCAAGGAGAGGATTTATTATCCATAGACGCCCACTTAAAGGTCTTACAGTGCCAATATCAGAAGATGCAACCAGATACCATGGTGGTTCATAACCATATGCAGCAAACGTTTGCTTGGCGGCAGAAAGAAATTGCAAATGGTATGCCTGTGGAGGATGTGTTGAAGAAGTACCCCTTCTTAGGGATGCCTACTGGTGTAAGTCAGAAAGCTGAATTGAACTTGGAAATAGCTGTCACATTTAACATGTTTATAGTAGTATATTTTATTTGCCCTTGACCTTGCTTTCTTCATCTGTCCCTCTTTCCTTTTTTTTTATGTTCATGTAACTTCTTACAGTATTGTTGTTAAATTCTATAAAAAAAATAATTATGCAGCACCATACATAATTAATATCAACTTTAGATTATTTCATTTTCATACACTGTTATTTTGTACTGAAAATTAATTTTTTACTTGTAGCTGTGCAACGAACTCGGGTGGATCCAACCAACAACGGGTAATGTAAGCCAGCGATTTCGTGAAGGGCTCTCATGTGTTGCAGCAAAGGTGATTGACGTTACACGAGGGAAAACCCCACTCTACCAGCTCTACCTTGATGCAAGAGAGGAGGCTCTCACTGATGACCTACCAGGTATTTGCTTTTTTTTTTTTTTTTTTAACTTCAAGGCTTCCATTTTATATAATTTTTATAGGTAACTGGAAATGCCAGATAAAATGCATGGGTGATCTTGTGTTTTGTTGTTTTTTTGGCAGATCTTGACACAAGGGCTGCACTTTTATTCCTGCCATACGTCTTCAAGGAGAAACTGGATCTCTTTGTCATACTTGGAGAGGTGTGTGTATTAAAATATTTAGTCTATATAAAAGGAAAACAAATGTATCTTTTGTTAAGAGACTAAGATATTGCTTTCCTCTACCTTCTCTTTTGACTTCAAAGGTTTATCCTAAAACCCCCTATCCAACTGTTCAGCTACTTTATGAAGACTGGAAACCAGTGTTCTCCAGAAGCGCTCCAAACATTGTGAAGTTGGATGGCAGTGAAGTGTGCAGAAGCTCGTGTATTTTTGAAGCAATCATCTCTTCTTTCTGCTTGTATTTTGTCTTCAACCTTGCTTACCCAAAACATCTGAAGAACACCCTGATTTTTCTCCAAAAGTACATTGTGAAAATAGATGAGGGTGAGGACCGGCCTCTGCCAATCACAGTCACCAGACAAATAAATCTTCTGTATTGACCACCATGCCTCAGCCATATCAGTGCTCCAAATGTGGCAGAAGAACCTTTAGTTTGACAAAGCTTATTCAGCACATAGGTGATGCCAATTTTGATATAACCTGTGGACTCAGTGACTGCTGTTCTTCCTTCAAAAAATATGAATCTTTCAGACGACATGTGTATAGGAAACACAGAGAACAGGTGTTGTGTTAATATTGACACAATGTGGGTCTTTTGTGGAAAAATTCTCATTCCTCTGTTATATGACAACTATTTTCATTCATACAGTGTTAGAGTTGATAGTGAATGGACGTTGCTAAAACCTGGACAGGAAATTGATGTTGCAGCTTATGACACATACTGTGTTGATAACAGTTTGTATGTAACAGTTAAGCAATGTATTTAAGAAGGTAATAAATGTGACAAGTATTTTTGACTTTGTATCTTCAATTTTTCAAATCTTTTTTTTTTTTTTTTTTTTTTTTTTAAATGACATCAGAAACAGCAGTATGTGACATTACGTGATGGCAGAGCTTCAGTTCATCCTTTGTCATTTTTTTTTTTTTTTTTTTTTTAATAAATAGGACAGGGGGAATGAATGAGAGAAAGAGGGGGAGAGAAAGAAAGAAAACCAAAGGGGAGAAGAGATGGTGAGAAGGGGGGGGAAGAGAGAGAGAGAAAAAAAAAAAAGAACTCCTGGGTCACCTGTATGGAGAAAAAACAAAAACAAAAAAAACAAACAGAGGAGACAGCAAACAACAAAGAGTAACATAATAATAGAGAAAACAAAGCACCATCACAATAAACTAGCTAGTCATAGATATCAATATTTACTAAATAATAAACGATATTGTGCAGCACGCAAGATAGACAGCGCACAGTGTGCTTTGAGGCAGCAGCCAAGAAAGCTTTAGTCCGCGTCTGTGAATACCCATGTGTGCATACCTGTGTGGATCAGCATGCTTGCATTCCAAAGGTTTCTCCATGTAATGATCTGCTAGGGAGTGTGGGGGGGCCACAGCCCCGTCCTCCAGGGTGTGAAGCGGGTATGGAGGAGATCAAAACTCCAGACATCCAGAGGCCCCCAGAACACAAGAGACCATGGAAGACCAACAGAGGGGCAGCCGCGCCACTGTTCCAGTAAGAGCTGAGGAGAGTCCCAGATGAGGGCTCGCCCAGCAGCCGCGGAGCAGAAGTCAGGGGGAGTTGCAGTGACGCGCCCGTGAGCTCCGCCGGCCCCCAGCTGTGCCTGAGTGACCGAGCCCCAGGCCGAGAGGCCGGGGGCACCCCACCTCCAAAGGGGCCCGAGCGAGCCCCAGGCCCCAGGCCCCGACAAGCGGCCGCCAAGGAGTGAGCCGGTGTGTACCCGGACGCCCACCCCCAGACACAAAGAACCACCAACACACCGACACCTGAGGGAGTCCGCCACCGGCAGGGGAAGTGGTGGTGGGTGGAGATAGGCCTCCAAACCTTGGAGGGCCTGAGGTGTCCCCAGAGAGGTGGCGTCTGATACCCAACCTGACATATAGACACAGACATACAGGCACACACAGACACAAACATCCATTCCCACCCTCATGCTCTCATATGCACTCACTCCACACTCAACCAACGTGGAGACAGACATAAAGAGACGCTGTACACACAATCACACTCCCCAAGCGTACTCTACAAACCGGGTCTAGGTACCCTTGCCCCTGGAGGGGGGAATTGCACCCAGACCCAGGTGGTGTTACCCTTTTCCCTGCGGTGGGGAGAGGCAGACCACCCCGACTCCGCAGCAGCAGGGAGGCCCCACACCCCAGACCGCAGTCGGACGGCCAACTCCTCCTACTAGCCCTCCCGCTCCAGCAGGCCGCAGAGAATGGGGGTGGGAGAAGACTCCAAACCTCCCTCCACCCGCTCATTGTAGTGTTGATGCATATGTGTTCTAAGGTGCAATTAAAACCCAGGAGGGCATGGAGCTACCTGCCAAGGAGCAGCAGGTAAGCGCATAGTCCCTCCTGATAGCCCTCAATGTCTAAGTGTATTTAAAATTGAGAGGTGGGCAACGACGTCAGGGGTGAGGTATACACCCTGATGGTGATTTGGACTCCGTGATTGTGCCCACCCCCAAGATCCTATATGTATGTGTAATGAGAGTGTGAATAATGTGAATGTCTAAGTTGTGGGATAAAATTGAGGCAGAGGCAGCCAGAAGGGGACAGGGGGGGGGGGGGGGGGGGGGGGTAGCCTCCTCTGCATCCTTTCAAGATTTGAAAAATCTTGAAAGGAAAAATATAGGAAATCTGTGTGTAGATACTGAACCTTTAGAAAGACATTTTTGTACTCCTTTTAAGGGTTCTTTTTTGTACTTTATACTAAGGGTACAACTTTGCCCTTTAAAGTACAGGTTTGACGTGTAAAAGGTACAAATTACAAGGGTACAAATCAGTACCCACAGTTTAGGGTACAGAACGGTACCTTAGAGGGTACCACCCCAGTGACAAGCCATTGTACCCTTATAGGTACATTTCTGTACTTTAATTTCTGAGTGTGTAGTAGGAAGTGCGCATTGTGTGTGCGCGCGGGTTCAGTGTTTAACGGCTGCTTCTGTATTGTCCTGCAGGTGGAACGAGGGACCAGAAGGGCAGCACGCACAGGGTGTGCAGAAACACAACTGCCGGGAGCACGAGCACGGACGTCGGAGGGGAACACACATATGGGAGTCTAGGGAGCAAAGGGGATTTATTGGGCATCTGTTATCTTCACTGTAAATAAAGTGCACTGTTTGCATCGCAGAGTCTGCGTTTTGGGTCCTCATTCCCCCATAGCCCCACGGTCGGCCAGCCAGACCGTGACAGATTTAGCAGAAGTCAGCCTGTTTAAGGCTCTGATATCTATTCTGTATGACTTAAAGCAGTTATGACATGGTCTGATTTTCTCACCCAATAAAGGAATATTCAATATATCAGTCTACTCTTCATTTTATCAGAAACAGTTATCACAGCTTGTACATTTTCTTTTTATAAATATATGTAAGCAATGAGCCAAATTTAGTAATGCCAACATACTGAAGGAACAACATTTGTCTCTTATATATGATACACCTATATATGCACTGTCAAAGATACTTGTCTTTGAGTGAAGATTTAAGGTGATAAGACATATAAATAACTGCAACTTGAATCTGTACTGAGGCTGACACAGAGTTCATGTTCACTGCTGTAATAGCTAATAATGATTAATATAATAACTATAATATTGGCCATATTATATTTACATTACCAAAGTGATATGACTTTAGTCTCATGAACAACATTAGCTAATTGTTATTTACTAGCTAATCTTAAATAACTGTTCAGTACAGAAATGAAGCCCAAAAATCGTGTTTTACTGTCCTGTGGTCTCAGCCTCAGATACTTATCAAATCACACAAAGCTCTTGTAGAAACAAACAAACAAATTAACAAAATATGTTCTCCCTCATTTCTGTCAAACAAAGTTGTATGACACGTTTCCAGCGGTTAGTATCATGGTTGCTAGGCAACCTGGGAAGCGCGATGGAGACTAGACCGTCCCATACAGACAAACTTGCCGTTTATTTTGCAAATCGAGCTCAACACTGCCCCTGGCGTCCTGGAGCACTTCTGTTGTGTTTTGGAATTTGCATGAGTTTTGGAGTTTGCAAGTGTTTTGGATTTTGTCTTATTTGGCTCAGCAGAACTAAAATATATATCCTGCTTCTTTTACACACACACTCACATAACGCTCAGCGATTCTCTGCGCGATCAACCTCTCACATGTTTAAGCTTGCTGCGGGAGAGTTCACTTGTCATGTTTGCATAGTAAGCTAACGATTAATAAGACGATGTCAGAGGAATTGGTGTGCAAATTATCATCACTCACCAATCAGTGCTGTCGCTCTCTGTACACAGTTCGCGCGATTGCAAAGTGAAAGCAAAAAACAAGCGCAAATTCAAACGCGATTTCAATATGTCACATATTGACAGTGGCTCACCGATGCCAATGACATAATTACCCAGTTACATTTCCGAAAGAATGCAAAAGCATTGACATATATTTTTCCTTCCTACGATAGATTTTGGTAGCCCGACTGGAAAAATCGATAGCCCCAGGACGTCGGGCTAGCGATTTTGCGAGCCCTGTATCTGATTGAGGAATCTCTCATCTTTGGAAAAGAGAGTTTATTACAGAGAAATGGCTCTTTCCAAAATAAAAGCTCTACTATACGCTTCTTCTGGGCTATATTCTCAGCAGCACATTAAACACATCAGGTCCCCATAAGGAGAATCATGTGCTAACGGCTGTCTAAATGACTCGGGTAAAGTTTGTAGCATGCATGCTTGTTGTTTTTGTCTGCTTCCACTTGTCTTTGCACTAGGATGATGTCGGAGTAAATGTGCAGTCATATTCATTGTAATTTTGTATTGTTCGATACATATGCGTACCGAACCGAAAGCACTGTATCGAACGGTTCAATATCGATACGAGTGTCATTGCACCTGTAACCCGTTCATGTGTTACGCCTGTTGTTCTTGCGTTGTGTTCTGGCGTGAAAGTAAGAGGCAGGAGACAGTACTACGTCTTTGGCTGTTTACTGCACATCTGCAACATAGAAATATGTGTCTGATCTGTGTGTGTCACGCGCCTGCCAGTACACCTCTCCTCCGGCCATGCTGAAAGGAGCTGTGACCGGGGCACACATGCACGCGCCTACGTCACCACGCAGCGCGCACACACACACGAACACACACAGACTCAGGTCACACAGGTAGGAGATTGAGATGCAAAAATGACATATTTAATCCAAAAAAAAATGTGTTTTGGGTGAAATTCACAAGTATTTAACACATATGTTACATTCACCCCTAATATATATATATATAAAAACACCCAGCACGCCCCTGCGGGCGGTTTATCCTTCAAGCTCGGGTCCTCTACCAGAGGCCTGGGAGCTTGAGGGTCCTGCGCAGTATCTTAGCTGTTCCCAGGACTGCGCTCTTCTGGACAGAGATCTCCGATGTTGTTCCCGGGATCTGCTGGAGCCACTCGCCTAGCTTGGGAGTCACCGCACCTAGTGCTCCGATTACCACGGGGACCACCGTTACCTTCACCCTCCACATCCTCTCCAGCTCTTCTCTGAGCCCTTGGTATTTCTCCAGCTTCTCGTGTTCCTTCTTCCTGATATTGCTGTCATTCGGAACCGCTACATCGATCACTACGGCCGTCTTCTTCTGTTTGTCTACCACCACTATGTCCGGTTGGTTAGCCACCACCATTTTGTCCGTCTGTATCTGGAAGTCCCACAGGATCTTAGCTCGGTCATTCTCCACCACCCTTGGGGGCATCTCCCATTTTGACCTCGGGACTTCCAGATTATACTCGGCACAGATGTTCCTGTACACTATGCCGGCCACTTGGTTATGGCGTTCCATGTATGCCTTGCCTGCTAGCATCTTGCACCCTGCTGTTATGTGCTGGATTGTCTCTGGGGCATCTTTACACAGCCTGCACCTGGGGTCTTGCCTGGTGTGATAGACCCCAGCCTCTATGGATCTTGTACTCAGAGCTTGTTCTTGTGCTGCCATGATTAGTGCCTCTGTGCTGTCTTTCAGTCCAGCTTTGTCCAGCCACTGGTAGGATTTCTGGATATCAGCCACCTCCTCTATCTGCCGGTGGTACATACCGTGCAGGGGCCTGTCCTTCCATGATGGTTCCTCGTCTCCCTCCTCTTTCTTGGGTTTCTGCTGCCTGAGGTATTCACTGAGCACTCGGTCAGTTGGGGCCATCTTCCCAATGTATTCTTGGATGTTCGTTGTCTCATCCTGGATTGTGGTGCTGACACTCACCAGTCCCCGGCCCCCTTCCTTCCGCTTAGCGTACAGCCTCAGGGTGCTGGACTTGGGGTGAAACCCTCCATGCATGGTAAGGAGCTTTCTTGTCTTTATGTCAGTGGCTTCTATCTCCTCCTTTGGCCAGCCTATTATCCCAGCAGGGTACCTGATCACGTGGGCCACATTGTTTCAGAAAATGGTGTTGAGACAGACCCAGAAAAGGTTGCCACCTTGAAATCCTGGCCAATTCCAACCAACTTGAAGACCTTGAAATCTTTTCTGGGATTCACTGGCTACTATAGGAGGTGGAGGTGGTCAACAAGTACAAGTACCTCGGGCTGTGGGTGGACAATAAACTGGACTGGTCATGCAACACAGCCTGGGGCTCGGTCACTCAGGCACAGCTGGCTGCCGGCGGAGCTCACGGGCGCGTCACTGCAACTCCCCCTGGCTTCTGCTCCGCGGCTGCTGAGTGAGCCCTCATCTGGGACTCTCCTCAGCTCTTTCTGGGACAGTGGCGCGGCTGCCCCTCTGTTGGTCTTCCTTGGTCTCTTGTGTTCTGGGGGCCTCTGGATGTCTGGAGTTTTGATCTCCTCCATACCTGCTTCATACCCTGGAGGACGGGGCTGTGGCTCCCCACACTCCCTAGCAGATCGTTACATGGAGAAACCTTTGGAATGCAAGCATGCTGATCCACACAGGTATGCACACAGGTGTACACACGGGTATTCACAGACGCGGACTACATTTCTTGGCTGCTGCCTCAAAGCACATTGTGTGGTGTCTATCTTGCGTGCTGCACAATATCGTTTATTACTTAGTATCTACTGATATCTACTGCTAGCTAGTTTATTGTGATGGTGCTGTTTTTTTTATTATGTTGCTCTTTGTTGTTTGCGTTCTCTTCTGTTTTTTTTCTCCATACAGGTGACCCAGGTGTTTTGTTTTTTTTGTTTGTTTGTTTTTTTCTTTCTTCCCCCCCTTCTCACCGTCTCTTCACCCCCTTGGGTTTTCTTTCTCTCCCTCTCTTTCTTTCATTCTTTCTCCCTGTCCTGTCCCCCAGTCACGTCTGTCCCGTTTGTAGCAACTGAAAATAAAATAAATTCATAATTATAATAAAGGTCAATCAAATGGACCAATATGGCAAGGCCATGATGATCCACTTGGTAAAATAAATCCGCTTGGCATCTTTCTTGGCCTTAAGACAACAATTCTGATGGCTAAAGATCCAAACGGGACACACACAAAAAAAAAAAAAGAAATGCGGCAAACTGTTCTCCACAGCCTCCACAATGATATGGGCCACCTGGGAGTGGAACAGACCCTTGACCTTGCCAGGACTCGGTTCTATTGGCCAAGAATGGCAGTGGATATGGAAAATAAAATAAAGACCTGTGGCCGGTGTATTCGCTGGAAAAGCTTGCCAGAGAGAACTGCTCCTCTGGTTAACATTCGGACATCACGTCCACTTGAACTCAATTGTATGGATTTCCTCAGTCTCGAGCCCGATACCAGCAACACCAAAGACATCCTGGTACTGACAGATCATTTCACCAAATATGCCCTTGCCATTCCAATACCAAACCAAAAGGCAAAAACTGTGGCTAAATGTCTTTGGGAAAACTTCATCGTTTTATATATAGCACAGCCCTACGGAAAGCTAAGATACTGCGCAGGACCCTCAAGCTCCCTGGCCATCGGTAGAGGACCCGAACTTGAAGGATAGATCACCCGCAGGGGCAAGAGGGGAATTTTTATATATATGACTCTTAAAATCCTCGAATATCCGAGACAGAACTTTTGCTGCTTAATTCATCAACAGTTCCTAATTTAACAAGGTTTGGAGCTCTTTGCTCATTTAAAAGCCCCCCCCCCCCCCCAGCTGTGTGTGTCTTGAGATTTGAATTGTTGCTTTTTGCTTTGAGACACTGTCCTTGCTTACTGTTAGGATGCCTGGGTCGTTGACCCAGGGTTTTTGAGTTTATGATATTATTTATACTTTCTAGTTTTTGGTTTCTTTGAGTTCTGTCTTATGGTTTATGTCTCTGTCTTCTTTAGTTGCTCTGTCTCCCCTATCACCTGCATCCCCTTGTCTAGTTCGCGTCTATGTGTATCCTTAGTTCCTATATCCCCGTGTCCAGTCAGTGTTTGTGTCTGCCCTGGTCCCACGTCTCTGTTCCCTCTGTAGTGCCTGCATGTGAGTCTGTGTCTTTGTTCAGTCTGTGTTATGTGTTTCCTGTTTTACTTTGAAGGTCTCTGTCTTATCTCAGTGTGTTTCAGTTTACGCTTCTTTGGTCTCGTCAGTTCTGATTTGCCCCAGCTGTGTTTCCCTCCTGTTATTCATTCCCTGATTGCTCCTTCTGTGTATTTAAGCCCTGTGTTTCTCTGTGTCCGTGTCGCGATCTACTGTTTATTTTGCTGTGTGTTTTGGCAATCCGCCGGTGTTAGTTTATCTTTGACCTTTTTTCCCCAGTTATGTTATGTTTGAGTTCAGCATTAAAGCTGTTTTGGTTTAAGTTCTGTCTCCGGAGTCTGCACCTTGGGTCCTATTCCTGTCTGCACACAGCCACACCTAACAGAAGATCGCGACCAGAACATGGACCCAGCAGACTCCATGTGGTATCAGCGACCCGCAGTTTCTGCCTTCCTCAAGGAGATCGTGAGGGAGGAAGCTGAGCATGCCCAGGAGCTCCAGTCACCTTTCTATGGGTCACGTTTGGCTTCTGGAGGGCCCCGCAGCCTCCAAACTGCCATGGCTACGGCCGAGCCAGCGCCTATGCCTCGGGCGATCAGGTTGAGCACGTGCTCATTCTCTCCGGTCGCTACACCTCCGCCTTCACCCCTGGATTACCAGTCCGACAAGAGGGTTAAGCGGCGGAGGAAGAAAGATTATGTGACGCCGGACGTTAGACTCATTCTGCTGCAGTCCTTCGCTCTGTTTTTGGGTCTGCCACGTTCTGAGCTTCACAAACTCTCTGATTCCTCATCGCAGCCCGGTCCGTTGGAGGATTTACAGCCCAGTTTGCCACCCCCCACTTCCCGGAGGAGGCGACGCTCACACCGTCACCACTCTTTTTCTGCGGAGCAACTCCCGGTGGTGAGTGATGATTGCTTTCGTTCCTCTGAGCTGGAAAGAAACTATCATATGAACACTGCTAAGACTGAGACTATTAAGACTGTTAGACGTGGTGGTGGTAGGAAGCTAAAAAAACATTTTAGAGGAGTCTGTGTTTGCTGAGCCTGCTCCTTCGCACCGTTGTGTTCCTGCTCCCAGGGCAGCTCGGGCCCAGCATTCCCCTGCACCTGTTTCAGTGCTTCAGGTGAGGGAGGCTGAGGTCCAGCTGGTCCCTGCTCTGGTGTCTAGGCTGGCTGAGCCTCTGCCTGTCGCTGCTACCGTACCAGCTCCTCGGGTGGGGACAGCAGCTGCCCAGCCGTTGACTGTGCCTGTCCCGGCTCCCAGGGTTAGGATGACCGGCAACCAGTTAGCTCCTGCACCTGTACCTTCTCCTCGGGTGGGAGTGGCTGGTGTCTGGCAGGTACCTGCACCTGTTTCTGACCTCGCTGGAGGCTCATGTGAGCCCGTCCAGCAGTTTTCTTTAGGATCCGATCCGTAAGCTCAGACAACCTAGCCCAACCGTCTGCTAATCCACCACCTCACGCACCATTACTACCATTCTTACAAGAGTCAATACACATTAAACTTCTCTCCATAGCTCAGACTTTAGCTCACCTATCAGCTCAGTCACCTGCTCAGTTCTCACCTCAGTCATTCACTCCACCGTCTGTTCCCGCTGGGGGTTCTGGAGAACCGCTTCAGCCGTCTCTTCCTGCTGGGGGGTCCGAGGAACCGCTTCAGCCTCCTGTCTCCGCTGGAGGGTCCGAGGAACCGCTTCAGCTGTCTCTTCCTGCTGGGGGGTCCGAGGAACCGCTTCAGCCTCCTGTCTCCGCTGGAGGGTCCGAGGGGGGGCCCGTTCAGCCGCCTGTCTCCGCTGGAGGGTCCGAGGGGGCCGTTCAGCCACCACCGGCTCCGCCTGGTCCGGCCCCCGAGTCTGCAGCTCCGCCTGGTCCGGCCTCCGAGTGTTCAGCTTCGTCTGCTCCTGAGGTCTCCATGCTGTCTGTTCCTGCACGTCCGGTCCGGCCTGCTCGTCCTGCACCGCCTGCTCGTCCCGTCCGGCCTGCTCGTCCTGCACGTCCTGTCCGGCCTGCACGTCCTGTCCGGCCTGCACGTCCTGCTCGTCCCGTCCGGCCTGCTCGTCCTGCACGTCCTGCTCGTCCCGTCCGGCCTGCTCGTCCTGCACGTCCTGTCCGGCCGATGACTGGACGTCATTGCTGTCATGGACGGCCCCCTGAACCACGCCGCTGCCTCCCGCCCGGCCGGCCTCCTGACCTGCTCGGTCGCAGTCGGTGCCTCCCGCCCGGCCGGCCTCCTGATCTGCTCCGTCGCCACCGGTGCCTCCCGCCTGGCCGGCCTCCTGACCTGTTTTCTGGGCTATTGGACCATCAGCCTCCGGGCCGCCCCCCTGACCTGCCCGGGTTTGGACTGTTGTGCCGTTAGCCTCCGGGCCGGCCCCCCTGAACATTTTTGAGACTATTGCCTGGGCCTCTGCGCCTTTCGTGAGCTCTTTTGTTTGTTTGCTTTTGGACTTTGCCTGGGCCTTGGTGCTGTTGTTTTGGACTTTGTTCCTGTTTTTTGTTCTGTTGCTTTCTGGGCTCCAGTGTTTGCATTTTTTTTTTTTTTTTTGTTGTTTCTGGCTCTTTGTTTGGTTTGTTTCGAGCCCTCCATCCTGTTTCCCCCGCCGCCCACCCTGGTTCGGTTGTTTTTGTTTTTTTTGTTTTTGGTTTGGGCTGTCTGGAAGCCAGCCCTTAAGGGGGGGGGTACTGTTAGGATGCCTGGGTCGTTGACCCAGGGTTTTTGAGTTTATGATATTATTTATACTTTCTAGTTTTTGGTTTCTTTGAGTTCTGTCTTATGGTTTATGTCTCTGTCTTCTTTAGTTGCTCTGTCTCCCCTATCACCTGCATCCCCTTGTCTAGTTTGCGTCTATGTGTATCCTTAGTTCCTATATCCCCGTGTCCAGTCAGTGTTTGTGTCTGCCCTGGTCCCACGTCTCTGTTCCCTCTGTAGTGCCTGCATGTGAGTCTGTGTCTTTGTTCAGTCTGTGTTATGTGTTTCCTGTTTTACTTTGAAGGTCTCTGTCTTATCTCAGTGTGTTTCAGTTTACGCTTCTTTGGTCTCGTCAGTTCTGATTTGCCCCAGCTGTGTTTCCCTCCTGTTATTCATTCCCTGATTGCTCCTTCTGTGTATTTAAGCCCTGTGTTTCTCTGTGTCCGTGTCGCGATCTACTGTTTATTTTGCTGTGTGTTTTGGCAATCCGCCGGTGTTAGTTTATTTTTGACCTTTTTTCCCCAGTTATGTTATATTTGAGTTCAGCATTAAAGCTGTTTTGGTTTAAGTTCTGTCTCCGGAGTCTGCACCTTGGGTCCTATTCCTGTCTGCACACAGCCACACCTAACACTTACAAAGATCTAGAAAACGTTTTTCTAGTTAAAATATTTTTATTATGTTTGATCGTTAGGCTTAGTTGAAAATCTCCATGCCACTGTAAATCAGATATCATCAAACACTGTGCTGAGAAAAAGCTAATGTCAAATAATGTAATATAAGGTAATGGTATTTCAAACGAGAGTTCATTAAGTTGCAGTCCATCAAATTAATCAAATCAGTTTTGGACTAACTTTATAATCAGATGTCTTCTTATTTTGGATTCTTAATGAATGGCCAGATTAGGTATCTATCCATTCATCTGTAAAGACTTGGCGGTCTTTATCCTTTAAGCATTTTGTGCTTCCCATTCTTCTGACTCCTCAGCACTTGGCTTACACTCTGCATGTATTTAGCTGTTGTGGCTTTTCCTAGCGTAGTGGTGGTGGTAGTGCCGCCCCTTCGGTTCTGACTACCTTCCCTGTCTTTGTTACCATCCGATTACATATCGTCAGTCTGAATTACATTCTGATGTCATTACTGTAGATCCTAGTGGTGTTGAATTGATTGGTCATATTCCCAATGAAGGCTCGTAGGGTTGTTTTGGTCTTATAAAGTTCTAGGCATACCAGGATCCATGTGTGAGGCATTGAGTTATAGGTTTCTTGTAGTCAGTCCAGACAGTGCACCAGTCTAGAGTGACTGCTCTGTCTACCAGGAGCTGGTGTTTAGCCCCTCAAGTGTTTCTCCCAATTCCTTTCTGGGCCCTGCTCGTGTATTGTTCGTTTTAGCCACTACGATGCCTTTCAGGAGCTTCCATGTAGTGCTGGGGCAGGTTATTGGCCAGTAGTTGGATGGGACTAGTCCCTTATGGGGGAGGACTGTCCAGCCTTCAGTTAAAT
Source organism: Rhamphochromis sp. 'chilingali' (assembly GCF_963969265.1). Classification (NCBI taxonomy): domain Eukaryota; kingdom Metazoa; phylum Chordata; class Actinopteri; order Cichliformes; family Cichlidae; genus Rhamphochromis; species Rhamphochromis sp. 'chilingali'. The sequence continues at coordinate 69,826,084 of NC_137930.1, read as the reverse complement.
ATTCTGGGTCCATCCCATCCATAAGCAGCTGGTTCATTTGTGCTGCTAGACACTCATGGAATGCAATTAGCTATCATATCATGACCTGACACTGTCCAACACTTAATGCCTTTTTCTTGGATGTCACTGTGATAGCTACTGGATCCTGTTCAAGCAGGTTGCTATGATCTGCTGTTAGCTCTCCCATATGGTGTCCCAGTATTGCTCTGTCTCCCATCTTGGCAAGGCTGTTCTCATATTGTTCCCTTGCTGCTGAGAGTACACAATGGATGGTTCAGCGGAGAACAACTGGTTTATTCTGCTGACTTCTATCTCTCTGGTATACTTCTTCAGGTGGGTAACCAAGGCTACGACTCTTTGCTTGTTTCCAAGGCCTCAGGAATAGACACCTTGCTGTGTTTTTAAGGCACTCCTTTCTTCATCACACCTTTCTGCAGTTCCGATAATTGGCTAACTTCCCTCTGTGCTGCCTTCATTTTGACCTTAGCCCAGCATCTTAAGGATCACTGTTGCCTGGTGTAGATCAGCTGGATGGTTTCAGTGAAGGTCGCATTAGGAATTGTCTGTAATTCTGCACTGACATCTTCTAATAGACTTTCAGAGGGTACCTTATGTAGTCTAAGTAATCAGCCACAAGGGTCCTGGTTTACAGACAATCAAAATAAGAAGACAGCCCACTTTGACCACAGTGGCACCACACATGTGCCTGTAGGCTACAAGGAAGCCATGTTTACTGGGTGGAAACAACAACAGTGTACAATATGCAGCAGAGACCATGACACACAACCTCTGTACACATACAAAATATGGGTTAGACAAATGAGATCCTCTTCCTATTAGAAGGGAAAGAATGGAGGTTTAGTGGACAAATTAGACTCTAAAACACCAAACCCATCTTCAAACGCACTAAGGTCCAGTTCTCTATATTGTGAATATTCTGAGCAGGAGTTTAATGTATGTTTTGCAGTACAGAGAAGACAGAGTCTCAGCATGCTGGTCAGCTAATTAAACGAATGCTTGGCCTCGGCAGCAGTTAATGCTTTTCAATTATGAATGAGAAAGATGGGGTGAAGAGGGCAGTGCAATCAATGGGAGGGAAGGTTGTATGGATGGACGTAGGGTTGGTGCAAAGACAGAATAATAAAGGATAAGAAATAAGAGAAAGAAACGAGAGAGGGGATGGAGGGGGAAATCAAAGAGAAGGACGAGTTTGAAATCACAAGCTAGGGGAAGAAAGAAAAGGAGAGACAGAAGGAGAATTGTTTTCAAACAAACAGGCAGAGGTTCACACTGGATGTTGTGTTGGTGTTTTGCTGCTTTGAACGAGACAGTAGAGGGTCTAATTTAGTGTCAGTCTGGCTGAATCAGGCCCTTTGGCAACATGGCACCCAGTGTTTGTTTTGGTCCACCTGACAGCCAGAGGCACCTCTGTTTATCTCTCTTTCTCACTGTCTTTCTGTCTCTTGTCACATCTTTGTGGGTTTAAAAGTCATTTTTCCTCTGCTGCTGTCACCTGTTGTTTCTGTTTGACCTCACATTTTGTTGTCTATCTTTAGAACAGAGGAGAATGCCTTTGTTTCTGTCTCTCTTGATCCTTCTCCTTTCCCTTCATTTGAGTCTACTGAAATGAGTCTTATGTAATTACCAAAACAATCTCAAGAAACCTAATAAGAGGAATTGAGCTCCAAGGCAGTTTACAAACTTATTGATTTTAGATTTACCATTCAAAACTCTCATTAATTTTTCAAACAGCTGATTTTCATTTCACACAGTAGCAAGCAATAGCAGCAGGCTTCTCATTTCTAGCAATATAAAGTGTGATCTTTAAGTATTGGAACTCTAAACACAGAGGCTTACATGTATAGCAGAGGGAGGGATGCGAGGGTGGGGTAGGGTAGGTACCACGAAATATTTTTAACCTCAAAATTTGCTAGCATTCCTAAAAAGTTACATTTTTAAAGTTTATTTCAAACCACCATATTTCCCATTAATGAGCCCACTGGCACTGTCATTTGTAAGGGCCAATGAAGAGTCAAACTAAAATGACTTGCAATCATCTTTATATTCTGTTGTTGTAAGAACAACAGCAGAGTGTGGCTGAATTTGCTGGGTGATGATGTCAGACAGCAAGCATCTACAAAATGGCAAGACTTGAAAAACTACCTCCCTACAGCTTGCTTTAGTCCTATGTATGCCAGTTCCCGTTTTCCCAAATCTTTACAGTGGAGGTGGAAAATTCAAAGTCAGCACGATCCATAGATGGGAATTTGTGTGTCTTCTGGCCATTTGATTTGAGAAAATTAGAAATGGTCCATGTTTGATTTTTAATCTCTCTGATTCATATGTTGAGGGAGTTACTTGATAGGCTTGGAACAAATACACCTTTTCTTTTCCAAGAATGTTATAATGTTATAAATGTTATAAGCCTACACTAATGTGAAAAGATAAAAAAGCTGCTATGGATACACATTGCACATAGACAACAACTGAGTCCTATTTGTTTATCTTTTGGAAATATAATACATAAACAAGGAAGTTTTTGCTGACTGACTGATTATTTGTTGTACTGACAAGTATAACTAAATGATTTTACCCAAAAATAAAATGACTGTAAAATACACTGTTTATAGAACCACATTAGTCAAAATAGACTGGTATTTTATGACCATTGGTGGAAAATTATCAGCGAAACATAGGATTTACAATGCTATTCATTTTCTTCAGTAAGAAATCTTGTATCATGGCTGCTACTACTACTTTTACTTAGTTTTTGTTAAATAAAAAATCTCATCGGGTAATATCTCATGTTTTATTACTTATCTGAAGACCTGAAGGGACCAGACTTTTTTTCAATTATGTAAAAATCACATTTACATGATATACTGTAACTAGAACAGTGCAAAAATACAACACATGCCAGTCTCATAACAATCAGCTCAGCTTAGACTTAACAGAACTGTGAACACATGCAGCTACAGTAGCCACGAAGAGGTGAACTCTCTCTGAAGGATACACAAATCTGTATCCAATGCTGCATATGTAGTACAGACACGTAAGCACATACTGTATCTATAGACAAACACACAGAGCAACTACAATCTCTACCTCGCACACACACACACACACACACACACACACACACACACACACACACACACACACACACACACTGAATTAAATTAGTGTACAGCTTGGCACTTGTGCCTCTCTGGCCCCCAACCTGCTGGCTGATTCAATTTTCTGGGCAAATCTGCCGCCAGTGACCGCTAACATTCACCTTTAGATGGAGAGAGAGGGAGAATATGTGAGTGAGAGAGGGATGACTGAGAATGACTGAAAGAGAGAGACAGGGAGAGCATGGCTGGGTTTGGCAGGGTGGAAGAAGCAAAGAGTGGGTGAGGGAAAAAAAAACCCTGGACTGTTGCTGCATACTTCAAGAGTTAGCTGGGGGTGTGGGATGAAGGTGCGTGCCAATAATATTCCTGAAGGGAAGTGGATGGAAAGGAGAATCTGCCAACACTCGGGTTTACTCCAGAGAAAGCACTGGGCAAGCACAGAAAAAAGTAATACTTTAATTCTGAAAACAAATAAGCAAAAAAGTCTAACGCACTGTCTTATTATGATCTTTCTTGGCTCCTTGTTTTTTATTAATTGGAGCCTTTAGCTTTTTAAATGCAAATTTGGAAAAAAAAAGTTTTCAGAGGACTCTATGCAGCGCTGTGAAAACTTTACGCAAGCTCTCTTAAGGTCTCTCCACAACATTTCCGCCGGGTTTAAGTCTGGACTTTGATTAGGATGTAGCTTTTATTTCACAGATTCATTATGTTGTAGATGTACAGGGTGGGTCATTTATATGGATACACCGTAATAACATGGGAATCAGGGCTGGACTGGGACAAAAAATCGGCCTGGGCATTTTGACTAGAGACCGGCCCACCAAAAATGTGACGTCATTCAGGGGTAAAACCGCAAAGGATTCTGGGAACTTGTGGCAAGAGGTACTAGCGCATGCAGGCTTTCAATTGAACTCAGTTACACAGCGATAAAAAGAAACACAAAAAATGGCAAGAAGCTGTTGTATTATTAACTGCAATAGCCGGTGTTGTGCCAAAAAGTGATTGTCTGCCAAAAACTGATTTCCGGTATTTGCCAAAAACTGATTGCTCGTATTTAAATTGCTGTAAGTAACTTGTTGGGCTATAATATGTGAAACATATGTCAAATGCGTCCCTCGTGGATGACATGAAGTCATCTCTCCATCTCTCTCTGCTGCTCTTCTGTCTCCTCTGTCACAGATTTCTCCACTTTTGATGATAAATCAGCCTGGTGCAACATGTAAGGATTGGCACAATTTGTTAAGGTTTTGAGGAGTTTGAGAAACTAACCTTAAGCATAAATAAAATTTACTATCAGTAACTTCATAGCACCTGGCCCAGCAGTATATAAACTCCGTCATGCTAGCTAGTACGCAGTACCAGTTATTCTAAGCGACTGTAAAAAGTCAGCACAACGAAAACAAACTACAACTAAACTTGGTTTATATCTGACACAGAGAGACAGCAGGTCATAACTTCTTATCTGAAGTTCAGTTCCTCTGCCACTATGACCGGCGGCCGCCTCGGGTCTTTCCTCCTCTTGACTCCCCTTTCCCTTATCCACCTGCTGGCCTCCACCACTTGCTGATGTTGCTAAATCTGTGGAAGCTATGCCATAGCTACCACCAAACAATTCAGTTATTTTTACACATTTGGCAACGTCTGCCTGAAGGGCTTGTTTCTTTTTGGCCCTAATTTTTTCTGCACCTCCATTTTCTTTAGTTCGTCTATAAGATTGCTAAACAAGGGGGGACCTCCTCGGCTGTAATTGGTCCAGCCGAGAGTCGATCATGACCAATTGGCCAATCCAACACCTTTCATTATTTATACCCTTCCAAAAAAAAAAAAAAAAAAAACGATCGGCCCATAAAAACAAAAAATCCCGATGCCCCCAGTCCAGTATGCCCAATGGCCAGTCCAGCTATGATGGGAATGGTTGGTGATATTAAAGTCCTGTTTGTGGTACATTAGTATATGTGAGGGGGCAAACTCCTCAAGATGGGTGGTGACCATGGTGGCTATTTAGAAGTCGGCCATCTTAGATACAACTTTTGTTTTTTCAATAGGAAGAGGGCCATGTGACACATCAAACTTATTGGTAATGTCACAAGAACAACAATTGGTGTGCTTAGTTTCAACGTAACTTTATTCTTTCATGAGTTATTTACAAGTTTTTGACCACTTATAAAATGTGTTCAATGTGCTGCTCATTGTGTTGGATTGTCATCTGGGGTCCCTCATCGAGGAGAAGAAAGTGGCATCATCAGTGGAGATAAGCTCCAGAACTGGGCAGGCGGCGGCAGCATTCGCTTCCCTGTGCTGGTGTGTCTGGAAGAAGAAGAAGAACATCTCATTGGCGACAATGATCCGCCTTTACCGAACCCTGATCCTGCCCATTCTACTTTACAGCGCGGAGACGTGGACAATGCTCAAACACGACCTGAGCAAGCTCGAAGTTTTCCAAATGCGTTGCCTTAGATGCGTTCTCTGCGTTTCCCTTTGCGACCATCATTCGAATAACACCATCCTCACCAGCTGCGGCAGCAAACTGACGATCGGCGACCTAATCCAGCGCCGCTGACTCCGTTGGTTTGGCCACATTTGTCGAATGGACCCGAGCCGCTACCCCATGGCCTACTCTGGTTGACCCGCCCCACCGATTGGAGGGTGCATCGAAATGCACCAAAGAAGACATGGATGAAACAAATCCAGGATGATTTTAAGGCCCTTCGACTTGACCTCGAGCAGGCAAGAACCATCGCCTTAGATCGAAAAGCGTGGAAGATAATCGTTGGTCAAGCAAGAGAACCTGCGGCACCTACAGCAGCGTACTGGTTGTGCGGCAGACCACCGCCGCTGGTCGCCCGCTAAGTACAAGAAGAAGTGTTGGATTGTCAATGCAACCCTCTTCTCCCACTCTTCACACTGATAGCAACACCGCAGGAGAAATGCCAGCACAGGAATCCAGTATACGTAGTTTCAGGTGTTGCACATCTCGTATCTTCACACCATAGACAATTGCCTTCAGATGACCCCAAAGATAAAAGTCTAAGGGGGTCAGATCGGGAGACCTTGGGGGCCATTCAACTGGCCCACGACGACCAATCCACTTTCCAGGAAACTGCTCATCTAGGAATGCTCGGACCTGCACCCATAATGTGGTGGTGCACCATCCTGCTGGAAAAACTCAGGGAACGTGCCAGCTTCAGTGCATAAAGAGGGAAACACATCATCATGTAGCAATTTCAAATATCCAGTGGCCTTGAGGTTTCCACTGATGAAGAATGGACCCACTATCGTTGTTCCCCATATACCACACCAAACCATCATTTTTGTTGTGCCAACAGTCTTGGAGGGATCCATCCAATGTGGGTTAGTGTCAGACCAATAGCGGTGGTTTTGTTTGTTAACACCATTCACATAAAAGTTTGCCTCATCACTGAACAAAATCTTCTGCGTGAACTGAGGGTCCTGTTCCAATTTTGGTTTTGCCCATTCTGCAAATTCTGTGCGCTGATCTGGGTCATCCTCGTTGAGATGCTGCAGTAGCTGGAGTTTGTAAGGGTGCCATTTGTGAGTAGCTAATATCCACTGAAGGGATGTTCGACTAATGCCAATCTCTCGTGACATGCGGCGAGTGCTGCGCTGTGGGCTCTTGCTGAATGAAGCTAGGACAGCCACTGATGTTTCTTCATTAGTGACAGTTTTCTTGCGTCCACATTTTGGCAAATCCAACACTGAACCAGTTTCATGAAACTTAGCAAGCAGTTTGCTAACTGTAGCATGGGAGATGGGTGGTCTCATAGGGTGTCTTGCATTGAAATCTGGTGCAATGACCCGGTTACTGCGTTCACCAGATATCAACACAATTTTGATCTGCTCCTCACGTGTTAACCTCTTCGACATGTCAATGGCTGTGAACAAAGAGAAACTTGTAAATAACTCATGAAAGAATAAAGTTACGTTGAAACTAAGCACACCATTGTTTCTCTTGTGACATTACCAATAAGTTTGATGTGTCACATGGCCCTCTTCCTATTGAAAAAACAAAAGTTGTATCCAAGATGGCCGACTTCTAAATGGCCACCATGGTCACCACCCATCTTGAGGAGTTTGCCCCCTCACATATACTAATGTGCCACAAACAGGACTTTAATATCACCACCCATTCCTCTGTTATTACGGTGTATCCATATAAATGGCCCACCCTGTAGATGATGCTGTGCTTTCACTTACTGTCCTGACTCAATTTCAGCCATGATTTAGCAGTTAGACAGATGTCGGTAGAACTGACTCTACAGTATTTTGTTGTTTTTAACCATTAACTCCTCTGAATAACAAAGTGCAGTCACTCTTTGACTGAAAAACAAGCTCAAATCATCACTGCTTCATCACTGTGCATCACTCTTGATGGAAATGGGCATTGTACCAGTGTGGTGCTGGGCATTATGGCCAAACATCTCTACTTTTTGGACTCATCAGTCCAAAAGATACTGCTGCACATGTCTTGTGTTTGTTCAGATGTAACTTTGCAAACCTAATCTTAATCCTGGCAACCCTTCCAAATAAGCTTTACATGTTCAGCCTTTCTCTTATTGCACTCTTGGGAACTTTAACATTTACATGCTGACTGAGGACTGTACAGTCCTAGAGGCAGACATTAGGTTTTTGCAGTTACTCTGACCATTGTACAAGTCAGACTGTGAATTTGCTGAGGCGCCACTTCTGGGAAGATTGTGTCATCGTAACAATCATTTGAATGCTTCAGACCAGCATACTGCCAAGAGTTCTGCTTTTAGAAATGTGGTCACACTTACTGATGATCAGTGTTGTGTGTATGATAAAAAAGAGAGGGGCAGATAAGAGGAAGGAGAGGTCATCTCTCTGATTCTGTTAATTGGAGGCTTTTGGGATAAGTAACCTGAATGCTGCAATTCTGTTCCTCCAGAGAGTATGTGTTAGCACAGACAAGCAGCAGATATCCTTACACACTGTCACACAGTCCCATGTATATCTTAGAAATAAAAATAAAAACATATATGTTAAATCAGCTTTGACACCCCCCCCCCCCCCCCAACTACAGTAGCTATGCAAACAACAACCAGTTTGATTCATGAGAACTACAAAAGTACAGATGTCTATTTTTCAGCCTGTTTTAAAAGATCAGGTGAGACAGGAATTAGCTGCACATAAAGCTATAAAACCTAGAAATGTGCAGATCAGAACCAGAAACTCAGTCTGTGAGTCTGGCTGACCTGTAAATTCCTCTAACGTTATATTTGTTATATCAGACATTTTACTAATATGCTTTCATTCCCTGATTTTAGAATTATTACTGATTGTCCAAACTCTTCTCAATTTATGTACTGTCTGCTCTCTCATTGAGCACAGCAGAGAAATCACAACGCAAGCCATGTCTGAGAACCTTTAAATTAGTTGTTGAGTATATAACATGCCAGCCCAAGATCTAAGAGCCCTGCCTCAGCACACAGCACCTTTTCCTGTTAAATCTATGAGTTAATGGGCTTTGCTTTTGCTTTCTGAAAACCACATCCCTTGTCATCTCTTAAAGGTGGATCTATACGAACTGTGAAAAAGGTAAAATGTCTCAAAGCAGACAGGCAGTCAGACAGAAAGCAGAAGAAGCAAACCGTGAGAAAGACAGAACGATACATTGATAGACAGATAGAATGACAGAGAGGCAGGTGTAGGGGGGGGGGGGGGGGCGTGGAAACAGAGGAGGTCACATATGCTCACTTCCATAGACATAAGCCCTGATTAAATTGAGTGTGTAGTAGCTGGCCGCTTTTCAGGTGTGTGTGTGTGGGGGAGAGTGTGAGTCCTGTAATATTGTTTGTAGTCCCATGGGCTGTAGCTGAGCAAACTCAATCAACTCCCACTCACCTCTGTGGCCCTCCCTCCACTGTCAGGCCAGGACTAGACACTGGCCTGGCTTCTCCTCTGAACTGAGCGAGAGCGTTTTCACTGTGTGTATGAGTATGCATTGTGTGTGCCTGTGCGGGGGCGTGTGTTCAGGTGTGTCCTTGAAAGAATCAAAAGCCTCTGCAGATTGAATGCATTAGTATGAGAGACAGGTTTTCAATAACTCTAGCTTGCACGTGTGTGTTTGTCATGCTTACAAGATTAAAACCAACATTTTCTTATTCCTACTCTATTTTTCCCCTCTGAGTTATTATTTGTTGTTGATCTGTCACCCGTATTGAATCCAAACGATGGGTTTACGAGAGTATGGGCATGTGCACGCGACCTCTACCATCGCGAACCTCTGGCCACACATACACACCTGTCAATCAGAGACATCTACCATCAAAAGCGTCTGCTGTGCTAATTTAAGGTCTACTTGCAAAGAGAGAAAAATCAGCACATGCAGACAGGTTGCACTGGCAAAGACAACACCAATCAATCAGCTGATCAATCATAATTGGCTTATTTGCATATTTGCCACATATTCAAAATCATCCTTCATTTATGCAAATGTGCAGCAGAAAACGAGCTCCAGGGAGAGAGGGAGAGTTCAGGACTGAACTTGGACCTGTTGGTTGCTGAGAGATCAAATTAGAGCTTTATTTAGATTTATGCAGATCTTAACAGTAATGATATACAGCAGGCACGGTGCCCTTGGGTGTCAACGAAGACATTAATGCATCTACGGCCAGAGACACACTGTCCCACTATTCAAATACTGTGTCTTTGAAATAAAGACAAACCTGTAAGCCTCATTTGTACTGCACCCTAAAGCAGGATTCATATATTCATGTCACTCGGGTCTCATGACTGAAACATTATACTGCAGGGCTCTCTCAGAGTATGTCAGACAGGGCTCTCTTCTAGACACTCTAAACCCACTGGCAAAATGTACTTTTCAAATTTTTTCTTAATTTTAAATATGTTCATATTGTCTATTTTGTAAAATGTTCAGATTGTCTATTCTTATTTAATTCACTTAATGTACAGAATTCACCTGCTTGCTTCATACAATGCTACTACTGCACATTCACCTAATGTATATAATATATAATGTTCTTCTTCTCTCCCCCTTTTGCACATTTCACTGCGTGTTATACTTGTATAACTATGCATGTGATGAATAAAGAATCTTGAAAAAAAAAGCAGGTAGTCCCACGGTTGCCCCCCCCCCCCCCCCCCCCAAACAACAAACCTGAGTCACTTTTGCATTTTAAAATATGCAGCAAAGTCAAGATAATTCTAGGAAATTCTCCTGTCAGTGAAAATCTGATTTACAAATACACTAATAAACCATCGAGTAATGAGATAATTATACACAGTTTATTTACCACTACTCAGTGCTGCTAGCGTTTCATGTTGTGGGTAGTTGCTGAATTTATCACCAAAATCTGCTTTGCTAAATAATGACCTTGCCCAACAGCAAGCAGTTTTGACAGCACCTATTATTGAGGTAAGTGTGAAAGTCCAGAAAGGAAGATGCTGCAGGACTTAATACATTTGCTGTGTTGTAAAAAATATTTTTATTTCGCCGTAAGTCAAAGTGCAAACTGCTCCACAACGGGAATGGTAAAAAAAACAACAGGAGGTGAAGAACAGTGCAAACACTCTTTAAAAGGCCGAATGGGAAACAGGAAGACCGGAGAAACCAGAAATAATCTCACACAGTGCTTCAGTCATTTAGCTTACTAGCCAGCTCTGACTTGGCTTGAAGTCAGTTGGACTCAGCCCGGACTACCTACTGACTATGATCACTGGCTTCATAACTTTTAGGGACACATTGTCAACATGTAGCCAAGCGATGGAAGATTTCCAGTTTGGTGGCCCAAGGATTATCTCTTTGCACTTTACAGATGATGTAGTGCTTTTGTTTTCATCCACCAGGGACATGGAGCGCTCACTGGAGCATGTTGAAGCCAAACAATAGGAATGTTAAAGAATGAGAATTAGCTCTGCCAAAGGTGAGGCTAGGAGGTCGTCAGGAGAAAAAGGATGGAGTGCCCACTCCAGGTCAGTGAGGAGTTTCTATCCCAAGCTTTAACTATCTTGGAAGACAGATTGCTGTGGCATCTACAGACATGCACATGTTGTACTGGTCTTTTGTGGTGGTGAAGGAGCTGGCCAGGAGCCGTGGTAGTAACTGAAAAAATAAGACTGTGGCTATAAGCACTTGAAATGTCCTTCTTTGGTGTGTTGGCTCACCCTCAGAGTTGCTTCTCCATACCAAAAGGATCCAGATGTGATGGGACAAGCATCTAATTAGGATACCCCTAGGCACTGCTTAGGTGAGGTGTTTTGGGCACCTCCTTCCAGACGGAAACTCTGGTGTTGACCCAGGACATGGTGAAAAGTTTACATCTCTCCGCTATCACTAATGCATCAGCGTCCCCAGGGAATAGCTAGAGGAGCGAAAGCCAGGAAAAGAGAGGTTTGGGCATCTCTTTGGCTGCCCCCACAACCCAGACCTGGATATGTTGCAGGAAAGGTTAGATGGACTTGCTAATCACAGTAATTTAAAAAACTGTCTCCCTGTGATGGGTCCCTATATCCCTATTCTTTAGGACCACAGATGTACTTGGCAAAAATGCACAGAGGAATTCTATATTCTCATGTTATTGGGCCATGACAAAGTGCATTCAGCAGGCCTACCACCAGAGTCATTGGAGGTATCATTGTTGTCGTCATCACCATCATAATCATCTGGGGTAAAGTGAATATACCTTGGGCTATATCTGTCCACCTCTAACACAAATAAACACATGGAAAAATTAAGAATAAGTGAACACGTGATTATCACTAACTACTATTACTATTTTTAATTTTTTAATATAACTGGAATCACACTCTGTAACACTTTATTAGTAATGTCTTAGTCTATTGTGTTGATTAAATGCATAAAATTTTATGCAGGAAAATTATTTGGTTATATTTTCACCATATGCTCCTATTACGGGCCTGCCTTTGATTTCAGATGTGATGCCAAAGAACATAAGGAAATGAAAATTAGATTAGAAAATAAGTCCTGCCCGCTGAAAGATTATGTGTATACGTTTTCACACTGTGCACAACTGTGTTGGTTACATGTAATCTATAAAATGTGTACTAAGATTTTATAATGCTTATATGTGGTAATGGCCAATAACATGATGATCTATAGATAAAATGTGTGTGTGCGCAAGCTTGAACAGTACTTACTGTCCAAGATACACAGAAAGGTTATTGGCTTCAAAACAGTTCAATATGTCAAATAAACACCCAGCTCAGTGAGCAGCTGGAGAACAGAGTGCAGAGAGGAAGTGAGCGAAACAGGGTAGAAGGACAGAGATGAAAAGCGATGAGAACAGAGGCAGTGAGAGCTCGGGGAGGGTGACAAAACTGGATAGAGAGGGCAAGAATGAGAGATGACTGTGAATATGAAAATAAAAGAGGTAAGGACGAAGGTAAAAGGAGGAAGACTGGCATTGTCTTTGTAATTATAACGATTTCAAACATGTCTTCTTGTTCCAGATGCTTCAGTTAATGGACCACTTTATAGCAGAATCTGTAGCAACAATACATCAAAGTGTATAGATTTGAATTGAAGTTGTACAGTCACATCAAGGACGTCCAGATTTCTGATGCCATTCTACCAAAATGTCATTCCTGGTAGTTAAAACAACCACAAATGCAGCCATAAAGAACTACGTGATTAAAAGCAAGTATTCCTGCAACAGATGGCTCGACAGCAAATAAAGCAAAATGTGTCGAGTCCTCCAAGATGCTTGAAACAAGCTACCAGCCAAGTAGTTTGAAGAACTGTGAACCGGTGCTATTTTACCCGTGACAAGCAGTCGCACTAAAATTTGATCTAGGATTTTTCCGTTTACTGCACTTTTTATTTGCATCGATTTAAAAACAGTCACACAGTGCTACGTAGCAGGCTACCTGGGCAGTTGTCATAGTGACCAAGGACGAACTAGGAAAGACGGTATTATTTTGGACAATATGTCAGAGTAAACACAAGATGAACGAGTGAGCAACTGTAGTGCTGCAGTCAAATACAGGCGTGTGTGCGAGTGTGTGTGTGGACTATTGCCTGTGGGTCAGTGTGTGAGAGCGATCAGATTCTCTGTGACTCATACTGTTATCTGTCGCGTCACACTGACACCCATTATACCATCTGTTTATCGGGGCTTTGATAAATGACAGCTTGACACCAAAGATGTCACCCAAATCAAAACAGAAGGATTAACACTTCTGCTGAAGTCAGAGGGGCAGAGTTGGTGAGCAGGCAAGTCTAATCTTCAACTCCTACAAAGTATAAACACATGAGCAGATTCAGGACCCGTTTACACTGAAAACAAACTTAAATCCCGTTAGGCAGTCAGTAAGCTGAGAAAACAAACACACATTCATTTGAATCTCGAATAAGAACATCAGTTTTATCTGATAAGTAAATCATTTGATGACGTGTGTGTCCTGAAACATTTCATATAAAGACATTTCTCTTATGCAACATGAACAAAACTACTTGTACTGCAGAAACACATAAAGATACCAGAGGTTAAGCACTTATTACTGAGTGTGAAACAGAATATAAGGTAGATGTATTGTACTTGAATATCTAATCACACACCTACACAAAGCTGCACACAGCAGCCAGCACCTCTTGTCAACATTTCCTACTGATGAATCCATTTAGATGTGACCCCGACTGCGATGAAGAAAGAAGCACGACAAAGTAAGTCTGGGTCTGCGAGGACTGTGAATCCATATCTATGTATGAAGCCAAACTTTGTGTGTATCTGCAGGCTGTCAGTGAAAGACGGCACTGTCTTCTCAGTACTCTCGATACTTGGAAGCAAACCAACAACCTCTGCTTTGAAAAGTCCGTTTAAGGCTGCTCCATTCTATTAAGTTTACTCTATTTAATTTTTCTTTTTTATGTCAAGCACTTTGTTGCTGTTTCTGCTTTCATGTGGCGTCCTTGTTCCTGTGTTTTGTGTGAGAGAAAGTGGGTGGGGGAACGAGCTGTACCTGCCTGTGAAAGCACGCAGAGAATTATAGGTCATGCGCAGGGACGATGAGTAAGCTTCCTGAGAACAAGACGGTGCCTTCGTGTTTTTGCATTTACGTTTTTTTTATCCCTAAATGAGACAAACACGGAATTGGACGCTATTCTTTCAAGATGAAAAAGTCACTTGTTTCAGTATGTGCCCCAATTAAAGCAGTAGTACATGTGACATCAGCAAAAGTGAAAGCAAAGGGTACAGAGGAGGTCAAGGTGGATCAGTGGGTGAGGAAAGTGCTGAGGATTATCACACAAGACAACTTCTCGTTTCCTGTTTCGAAAATGCCAGCTGTTTCCTGCAGGGTTGTCACTTAAAACGGTGGTACAGTTATGATTGGAGCATTTCGGAAGACAAAGTTTTTGCTTCTGTTTAATTTGTTTTCAGCAAAGGTCTCAACAAACAGGGTTGTTAACAGATGTTTTGATGAACTTGGTGAGTCACATAATACAACATAGAATCAAAAATGAGAAACCTTTTGAGCTCACGTTTCTATTTCTGTTTTAAACATAAAATCTTTAGAATTTCTGCTGCAGCAAACAAACATTTATCAGCTGGGAATGAAATTTTCACAGAGCGCTATCATCCTCAAGAACAGAGATAAATGATTTTATTAAAACTGCCCATAGAGACAAGGTTACAGCTCTCCTTTATACACACTCACTCTCAGCCGTGACCACGTCTTTAGTTTTATTCTCTCTGCTGCTGTCGGCCTCAGGCTAACAGCTACCAGCTCATGGACTTTATGTCTTTCATTTGAGCTCTTCTTCCTACTGTTTGTTGTTTAGACTTAAACATTTATAAGTAGATTTTTGGTCACCTTACATGGGCAGTATTTATGCTGCCGGCTTTATCTGAAGGTTTGAGTCATTGCATGAATTTAGAAAGAAAAATACATGAGACAGAAATAACTCATTAGAACATGCGAGCACACGAGCACACATGTACATCTATCTATGGGATGTTGCACATTTTTTTCTTACACAGATTTAAATGAGTCAATGCAATCAGAAGTGTGCACTCGAGAGAAGACAGGAGGATGCTGACAGTATGACAGAGAGAGGGATATTTGACAGGGAAGAGTGCAGACTGGCTGATGCTGAGCGACCATCTGCCAAAGTTTTTCTTCCCTGCACTGTGGTTTCTAAATGATAGCATCTTACTCTCCAAATCTCTTTGTTGCACAGTCACAGGTACACGCTCTCTCTTTCTCTGTGTGTCTTTGATCTTTCATCTCTCTTTCCTATCAGTCCATCACCCAGTCCCTGTAAAAACACAGCCTGTTAATGGTAAGAAGGAAAGCGTACAGTAGATCCCACCTGTGCTATGACTCACATGTTAACCCCTAACACAAGGCTTTAAAGCCACTGTTCACATGCACCGAACACTTTCTGCACCATCCCTGGTGATTTTGTGCATCCCTGAGGGTTGTGTGTCTTTATCTATTTGATTTCTAGTTTTGACCTGTTATACCACTTGTAACACTGATGAAGCGCTAATGAATTAATACAGGCTTCACAAATGATGAAATCCCTGTGTTATTAGCTGAATCACATGGTGTTACTATCAGCAAACGTACTCGCGAAAGCGCCAATTTGTTGGGATCCATTTTTGAGTGCGCGTTCCTCTGCGCCATATGCTTCAAGAAAGCAAGAAAGCGACCTCATTCACGTATATTTTTGATTGGCAAAGCTAACTCGAAATTTTGAGAAAAATAACTCAAAATCTCGAGTTATGGATACTAGCTGTTTTGTTTTTATTTAGTGGCAGAAACGGGCTTCCATACCAAGCGCTGTTGTCCATAAACGGCAGAAATGGAGTGTATGATTGTGGAAATCAGTGTATTCAGAAAATGGGGACAGAGCGTCGTCTTTGATAGCTTCCTACCAGTCCAGTGGAAGCTTCAATGCAGAATGAGTCCTGCTCCTAGCCGTTCATTGGCTCGCCATCCTTTTCCATACCCAAAAAGGTTCACCTGGCCTGCATTAAATAAACAAGGCCAATAAGAAATCACAAGAATAATACAAAATGTCAGTCAGTTAAGCTAAATACATTAAGTTATTCTTCTTCCTGTGTACACAATTTATAAATAAATAAACAAACAGTACCAATAAGGATTTAACTAAAACATTTCAACTGCTATATACATATTATATAGCTTCACAACATTTGTTATTCAACAACTATCAGTCAAATCAAAAATCAAAATCAAATTGTTTGGACCAGCAGCAGCCAATTAGCGTCAGCTGGTAGCAATACAAACAGTCAATTAAAAGTTCAAACTCACCAATTCCGTTCTGTTCAGTGCACAACAACATTATGGCTCTGGCTCACCGTAATCAGCACAAGTTAGCTGACCCGCCGGTGCCTCAAAATCACATGACCAATTTAAGACGGCACAGCTACAAGATGCAGCATGTCAGAGTCTCCATTTCAACTTGGGTCGAAAGACTTCAAACTACATACCAGTTTTTGAATTGTGTCGATGGGAAACGTAAAACCACACTGAAAAAATGGGAATTGGCAGGCTTTTGAATTTGCACAAATGAATTTAGTTAATGCTACACAAGCCTTTCATGTTTCTCTTATTTACATTATTAAATAAAGTACCATTTACTTGATTATAAACAATACTGAGACTACTCATTTTTCTTGTATTGATTTAAAGTGACTAAATTAGAATACTAAAACCATTGTAATCATGTTTGACCACAACCGGAAATGATGCAATTTATTCAAAGACAACAACTAAATATGATTGGATAATAAGACCTAGAGTCTTATCCAATAAGACAACAACATAATTTAAGGAGAGCGCGATTGACCGCCAGATTCTGGAAGACTGTTTAGCCACATGCAACCTTTGGCACTGAGTCAGGCATACTGAGAAGGTAAGTAATTTAAATACATTTGTTTTAGTTGGGTACGTTTTCACAGAATTGTTGTAGTGCATGCTATATAAAAAGTAATCTGTAATGCATCTACATGTTGTTTTTACAGTGCTAGCTAAAGTTGGTATTAGCTTTGTGGCTAAAACTGAAAAATAGTAACAAATTGCAGCTGTTGCCGGTCGGAATTTATGCATGTGACAGATAGCCAGTGTTGGTCAAGTTACTTGAAAAAAGTAATCAGTAACTAATTACTGATTACTTCCCCCCAAAAGTAATCCCGTTACTTTACTGATTACTTATTTTCAAAAGTAATTAATTATTTAGTTACTTAGTTACTTTTAAAAAACCCGATTTACAACCTGAATAGGTGATAAAGTGACAGATCTTTCAGCCCAATTCTACTTTTTCTGCATAATCCATCATACAAAATGTAATCAAATGGAAAAGTATCTTTTTTAACTTGTTTTATTAGTTTTAATCTTTTAACTTTATGCATCAAGCAAAAATTTAATTATATGCAACATTCTGACTTGAAGAAATTAGTTTAACATTGAAACCTATTTTCTGCACATTCCAGCACATAAAACAAAATATTTTTTGTGTTTACACTCAGTCTTTCAAATAGATGCAAGTAAAACACAGCAGAAAATAAATAAAGTCAAAGACTCAGTGGTCCTGTTGCTCTATTTTCACCTGTAAAGCAGGAGTGGGGCAGGCGGAGGTTTACCCTGGTGCAGGTGTGCCGCGGTCAGTGGAAGAATCCGCGAGTTTCTCTGTGAGTTTCCCATTACGTCGTAGCTACTCGGTGCTTGCTTGGAAGTTTAGGGGTTTTTTTCGCTGTAAAAAGAAGTTTTCTTCCCACGCACAGCGGACACTAATGTTTTTGTCACGTTTTATGGAATCAAACTCAAAGTAAGGTCAGTACTTCCACGCTTTAAACGCTGCACGCTCATACTCTCTCCCGCACTCGATATGTGATCCATTGTTGATCTGCACACAGCTGTTGTCACGAATGGCGCACTCGCGTACGTCACTGTCGTGAGACATTCTCGCAAAAAATCACGGTTTTAGTAACGCAGTAACGCAGCGTTCCTATGGGAAGTAACGGTAATCTAATTAGTGTTTTTGCAATAGTAATCCCTTACTTTACTCGTTACTTGAAAAAAGTAACGCGTTACTGCCCATCTCTGCAGATAGCACTGACGTTTTTGATGGCTTAGCAAGTTAAAACGTCACTGAGAGAGCGCAGTAGTGTTTGTGTTACTCGTGCTAGTTATGGCTACAGTGGCTAATTAGTCCGGCTGTAACCGTCAGAGTTTAAGAAGCTGAGAGCCCCACAGTGCCATACCTTAATTCTTGCTGCTGACACACACTCAAGTTATAATAAGGATCCTGCCACCTTAGACGTGGGTTTAAGAACCTGTGCCCATAAATGCCAAATCATTTTTCCATTTAGTCATTGTTTTAGGTGAAGTGTCACTTACTTGACTATTCTATTGGTCAAGCCCAAATAATACAGCAGATATCTACAAGGAGATACGTTTGTTCAACAGACTATGTCTTATTAAGTGATGTATTGTGAATTTTCCAACATCGTCCTAACAAAAATTAGGACCCCCCCCCCCCCCCCTTTTTTTTTTTCTACTTTGTGTAGAACATATGTGAGCTGCTTCTCAAAACATTATGTATAAATGAGGGGAAAATTGGTACTTTAAAAAACCATTGATGCTCTTCTGGACTGGAATACCTTTTTTCAATTAAAATTAATGTTTTTTGTGATGGTGGAATTTTTACCTTTATGATTACAGAAGTCAAAACATCAGATGATGATAGCTTACCATTTAAACTCCCCATCTCTTGGCAATTCTGAATTAGAGGGCTCAGCTGTATCGGCCTTTCTAGTGGATTTAAAGAGTTAAAGACTTAAAGAGGAGATAGCTTAAGTCATTAGGTACATATTGTCACTGTGGGTGAGGAGAGCCGTGTAGAAAAGGAAAAAGGAGGATCCAAGTGCAGGCAGTCGTGAAGGTGTAAAGGTGGTTTATTGAACATGAAAGTAAACACAAACGGCAAAAGGAGCTGGAACTAAACTATACTGGGATCAACTAAACTACAGAGCACAAACCTTAACGAGAACGACCAGAAGAGACTAACGGCGGACAGCAGGGAGAACACGCAGATAACTACAATGACGGAGGAGATGACTTAAATACACCCAGAGAAACACAGGGGAATTACACACAGGTGGTGGACACAGCTGGGAATGATCAACAAGACGAGACAGAGGTAAAACTGAACACACTCACATGAGACCCAGACCTTCACAATAAAACAGGAAATGAGAACACCACACCAAGACGCAGACCTGACACTGAGAGACAGACAGAATGACACATGGAACCTGAACTAAACTAAACGTGAGATACAACCGAGAACAAATCCTTAAACATGAAACTCAAATAATAAACATCATAATCTTCATCATCATCAACACAACAAGAGAACAAGAAAACAATCCCTGATGCAAACTAAAACCAAAACATAATAACCTCAAACATGGAATAACAAAAACATAAAACTCCACATACTGGGTCCAACGGACCCAGACCCGTGACAGTACCCCCCCTCAAAGGGCTGGCTCCCGACAGCCCCAAACAAAAAGCACAAGCACCAAGCCAGGGCGGGCGGAGGGGGCCCAGGAAGGAGGGCCCGAAACACAAAAAACCAGGAGCACGAGAGTCCAGAACCAAATCACGACTGTTCACTAGTCCATAACACAGTCAGGGGGCCGACCATGCACACAGAAACGGCGGCGACGGGCAAACAGTTCTGGGGGCCGACCGTGCACACAGCAACGGCGGCGACAGGCAAACAGTTCTGGGGGCCGACCGTGCACACGGCAACGGCGGCGACGGGCAAACAGTTCTGGGGGCCGACCGTGCACACGGCAACGGCGACGACGGGCAAACAGTTCTGGAGGCCGACCTCTTGGAAGGTAGTGGCGGCCACTGAGTAGGTCCGGAGGACGGCCGCGATGCCAGCGGCGGCGACGAACCCTTTCCGGAGGCCGTCCCCGAAGGCCATGATGCCGGCAGAGGCGAGGCAGAACGGGTCGAGCTGGCTCCGACGGCGGTGTGGCAACCGCAGGATCAGACGAAGGCGGAGCCGAGGCTGGACCAGGCGAAGCTGAAGCGGAGGTTGGACCAGACGAGGCTGAAGACACGGAGGCCGGACCAGGCGTGGGTGAAGACACGGAGGCCGGACCAGGCGTGGGTGACGGCAGCGGGACGGCTGCGGAACCTGACGGCAGCGGGACGGCTGCGGAACCTGACGGCAGCGGGACGGCTGCGGAACCTGACGGCAGCGGGACGGCTGCGGAACCTGACGGCAGCGACGCTGCAGGCAGTGATGCGAATGGCGATGATGTGAATGCAGCAGGCGGTGGCGTGAATGCAGCAGGCGGTGGCGTGAATGCTGCAGGTGATGATGTAGAGATGTGCTGGCTGGGTCCTCCGGGACCGTCAGCAGGTGTGAGGGCGTGCTGGCTGGGTCCTCCAGGACCCTCAGCTAACGAGGCGTGGTGCTGGGTGGGCTCCTCGGGCCCTCCAGCAGACGTGGCTTGAGGCTGGACGGGCTCCTCGGGCCCTCCAGCAGACGTGGCTTGAGGCTGGCTGGGTTCTCCAGAACCCCCAGCAGATGAAACATGGTGCTGGCCGGGCTCCTCGGGCCCTCCAGCAGACGTGGCTTGAGGCTGGACGGGCTCCTCGGGCCCTCCAGCTGACGTGGCATGAGGCTGGACGGGCTCCTCGGGCCCTCCAGCTGACGTGGCATGAGGCTGGCTGGGTTCTCCAGAACCCCCAGCAGACGAAACATGGTGCTGGCCGGGCTCCTCGGGCCCTCCAGCTGACGTGGCATGAGGCTGGTGCGGTTCTCCTGAACCCCCAGCTGACGTGGCATGAGGCTGGTGCGGTTCTCCTGAACCCCCAGCTGACGTGGCATGAGGCTGGACGGGCTCCTCGGGCCCTCCAGCTGACGTGGCATGAGGCTGGCTGGGTTCACCCGAACCCCCAGCTGACGAAACTTGAGGCTGGACGGGCTCCTTGGGCCCTCCAGCTAGAGCAGACACTGAAGCAGCAGGTACGGAGACCACTGCCAGTGTGGACACTGGCTGGGACTGAGCAGCACAGTGGCTAGACTCAGGCAGCAACAGTGGGATGCAGTCCTCAGAGGGCTGAAAGTGTTCCCCAATACACTCAGAGGACGGAGGCGGACGGATGAACCCACTTGAACTCTCAGGGGGTGCTGAGAGCTGAGACTGTTCTGGTGAGCTCTCCGGTGAGGCTGCTGGCGCTGGTGTCTTGACCTCTAGGGGTCCAGAGTTGGCTGGTGACTGACACCCAGCCTCTGGGGAGGCCCTAGAGCAGGGGTGCTCACACTTTTTCCGCATGTGAGCTACTTATAAAATGACCAAGTCAAAATGATCTACCCACTACAAAAATCCAAAACATATACTTATTTATAAATATATTGAGGATTCTTTATATCTACAATGTATATACATGCATAACCGCAATATCCAATATTTCACAACACAATTAACTATGTAAATTTTTTGTCATTACCTGAGTTTACTCTGATGACTTGCACTGAATTGAATCAGCCAGGGATGCATAGTCCGGACAGTAGCTGCTGACGGCCAGGTTTAAGAGAAAAAACCGAGAGCTAAAAATTGGAGTTAACTCGCTGACTAGCTTGTCAGTTTTACTACACTTCGCGCCGCTGTTTGCGCATGCGCAGCGACCTAAGTGTCAGAAAAAATCTGCTGTCATCTGACTGGCTTCCCTGTATCAATCAAGTGACGGGATGGATGATAGGCTGGCATCTATTTTTTTAATGCCATGCGATCTACCAATACTACCTTTGCGATCGACTGGTCGATCGCGATCGACGTATTGAGCACCCCTGCCCTAGAGGGAGCAACTGTTTCTGACATGGCCAGCTTAAGAGAACCAACAGATGTTGTGGTGAAGTGTGTTCCCTGCTTAGAATGAGACAGTGAGGATGGTGGCTGAATGAGTGAGTGGGTAGGCTGCTGAACTGGTGGCAAGTGAGCTACAGGTAGCGAAATTGTAACAGGTGGTGGAGTGGCTGGCTGAACTGAGGGCAGCTGGGCGGCTGGCTGAACTGAGGGCGGCTGGGCGGCTGGCTGAACTGAGGGCGGCTGGGCTGCTGGCTGAACTGAAGGCAGCTGGGCTGCTGGCCAAACTGAGGGCAGCTGGGCTGCTGACTGAGGTGAAAGTGAGGATGGGACAATATGGCCAGAAAAACCAGTTTCAAAAAGTTTTATTACTTTCCCTGAAGGAACTGACGGAGACAAGAAAGCTTCCCTGATGCTTAAATTCCCTATGTTCGTAGTGCTAGGCTCAGCTACTCCGGGCATGGGAACAACAGCATGAACATAGTCATTAGCACAAAAAGTCTGCTCAACAAAGGTAGTCTTAGGAGCAATGGCCATGGGCGAGACAGGGAAATCCTTATTATTTTTAGAGGAGACACAAAAAATAGCTCCAGAAGAAATAGACCTAGTATCTGGGTCAGAAGGAACAGAAAGAGTGTCTGTTTCACTCACCACAGCCGACTGTTTTGTCATCCTGAAGTCCGGCTGTGGGGTGCCGCGCCGGTGACGCGAACGTCGCTTCCTCCCTGCCGACCGCTCCGGCGGGCCGGGCAAAACCTCCGGCGGGCCGGGCAAAACCTCCGGTGGGCCGGGCAAAACCTTCGCCGGCGGGCTGGGTTGGGAAGCGGTAGCGGCTGGAGGGTGGAGGTGAAGTTCGTGGAGAATGAAGTTTTGTACCAGAGGGTGTAGTGAGTCCAATAGCCAGGGATAATCCGTGAGCAGCTGTTGCAGTCTGGCTTCCAGAACGTGGAGGAATGCTTCTCCCTCGTGCTCTAGCCACAGGTTGATTATTTGTGAAGCGGAGTTCGTGATGAGGTCCCGAAGCTCCGTGGGTGGGGTGAATGCCGCTGGATCCATATCTGGCTGGTCCGTACTGTCACGGCGGGTGAGGAGAGCCGTGTAGAAAAGGAAAAAGGAGGATCCAAGTGCAGGTAGTCGTGAAGGTGTAAAGGTGGTTTATTGAACATGAAAGTAAACACAAACAGCAAAAGGAGCTGGAACTAAACTATACTGGGATCAACTAAACTACAGAGCACAAACCTTAACGAGAACGACCAGAAGAGACTAACGGCGGACAGCAGGGAGAACACGCAGATGAGGCAGGGTGGAATACACAGACGGACCAGCAACTACAATGACGGAGGACATGACTTAAATACACCCAGAGAAACACAGGGGAATTACACACAGGTGGTGGACACAGCTGGGAATGATCAACAAGACGAGACAGAGGTAAAACTGAACACACTCACATGAGACCCAGACCTGACACTGAGAGACAGACAGAATGACACATGGAATCAACTGAGGATCTCATCGTTGAAGTCAAGAGACAGTGTTGTCTTCAGGGCAGTTTCAGACTTCAGTTTATGGATTCCTTGTTTGGGAATGAGTTTTTTAACCTCACCTCAGTTTCAGAAGTAGCAGACAAAGGGACTCTTAAAGCTATTGACATGCCAAAGCCCACCACATGGACATAAAAAAGAGTAACAGAAAACTTTTTCATACAGAAGACATGAAAACATGAAGTTGTTCGTGATGCACCAATGGTGGAGGCTTTCATGGCAAGATGGCCTGATCTATTTGATTTCCATGAGGTAAGGTTTGCCTCATACACGGTGTTCTTGTGGTATTAGCCTAAAATGGTTAAGGCACAGTTGTTATTTGACAGCCCATTTCTTCAGCATGAGTGATTGCAGCCTTCTTCCAGGTATTAAACCTTTAAAGCTCATTTCTCTGTGCTCATGTTTTCAGATCAACACTGAGTTTAAGAGAATTGCCACCATCCCCCCTCAGACAAAGTTCGTGGCTCAGCTGGCTCTCCACCTGGACAACCTGGTGAAGTTGGTCAACAGAAGAGCAGAGCTTGGACTAATACTGAAAAGAATTGTGGCATGAATGGATAATGTAAGTGATTAAGCCTCAACATTCACTTAACATGATCCTCTTTGGATGAAACTTTATAATTGTGGAAGATTTCAAATGTTTCCCATGATAAATTCTCTCATTTTGTATTTTTATATCTGCTTGTTTTTTTAACCTTCACTTTGTCAACTTATTATTAATTGCCAGTAAATCTATTATTAATTTGTGTGCCTTTACTTTAAAAACATTCATGTAAAGTACACTATTAAAACTTAAATGAAGGACAAGAGCTGAATGAAGATGCTAATTACATACATTTCATTTCAGTGTGAAGATGTTGATGCTGAGTGTGTCAAGGGAGTGTGTATCAAGGTTAAAGGTTCAAGGTTCTTTATTTGTAACATGCATAGTTATACAAGTATAACACACAGTGAAATCTACATGGGTGAAGACCCTGGCATGCTTATCCGGGAGTATGTGGTATGTACTTGTCTTTTTTTTTCTTTTTTTTCGGACTTTCCACAGTGTCATATTACTTACTTGGCATGAAATGACTAACATGGCTTCTTTTTTTACAGGGCATGGAAGAACGTGCCATCAGTGAGACTGTTGAAGACACCACTGTTTGAATTTATCTCCTTAAAGAGCAAGCTTCAGCAGATGAACAAGAGTTGTCCTTGCAGGCATCAGGGTGGTGAAGAATTTGGATAATGTAGCATTTGCTGTGATAATGCTATTTGGACTCATGTATGCATTAAACCTTGCCTACCCTGCGGACCTTCGCTACAACTTTGACGTTTTCCAGAAGGTTTTCATGGAACTGGATGGAGCTAAACTCTCTAAAGTTCTTGCTTTCAAAAACCATCTGTTTGGTCCCGCCTTCACTGTTGTGATTGGGGTGGGGGTAGGGACACGCTTAGGGCGTCGGGGGGTTCCCCGGAGGCATCTTCCTTGGGGGGCTCAACCCGGGGTAGCGGTCATGTCCGGTTGGGGGCTCTTTTGGCTCTCGGGTGACTGTTTCCTCGTGGCTGCGTGCAGCGGGGCTAGGGGAGGGTCTGTGCTGACGGACGTGGGTTACTGACCTGGTAGCCTGGCTGTCCCCTGGGTGGGTCCGGGATGGGCGTGAGGTTCTGGGGGCGCTCCGTCTCTGGGCTGGGGCCCTGGCCGGGCCTCGGGGCCTTGGGTCCTGGTTTGTGTGTTGCCGGGGTTGTGGGCGGGTGGGTGCATGGGGGCCCATCCCTGGCGCAGGGTGCCGCCGGTGCGTCGAGCCACCTGGGGGGCTCTTCAACTGGTGGGGGAGGTTGTTACACCTTGCAGGAGCTTTCCTCTCCTCAGGAACTCTCTGCAGGAGGGGGAGATACAGGAGAGGTGGAGGAAGATCTCAGCCTGGGCGTCTATTGTCTCATGTAGTCTGGAAGATGAGTGGATGGTGGGGTGGGTGCAGTTTTCTCTGTGGTGGGGTTGGGTGGACTGTCCCGGGCTCTATGGTGCCGGGGGGCGCTGCTGCACTGGGCCCCGGTCTGGATGGGCCTGGGCCCCCTTTCCCTGGCGGGTCGCGGAGTATGGGAGTGCCTACTGGGGTCAGCGGGGGAGCTGGCCCCAGGGAGGGGTCACCTGCCCCTCCCTTCCTTCCCTCCCCATCTCCAGCTGCCTCCCCCTTCCCGCTCCACCACAACCACCATGGGTGTACACCCCACCCCCGGCGTCGTTGCCCACCTCTCAATGTTAAATACACGTAGAGGTTCAAGGTTCAAGGTTCAAGGTTCTTTATTATTTGTCACATGCATAGTTATACAAGTATAACACACAGTGAAATGTAGCCTGACACGCTCCTCGACATGTGCAAAAATGGGGGGGGGGGGGGGGGGGGGTGTAGAGGAAGAACATTATATATATATATATATATATATATATATATATATATATATATATATATATATATATATATATATATATACACATATAGTATATACACTGGGTGAATGTGCAGTAGTAGCAGCAAGCAGGTGAATTCTGTACATTAATATGAATAGATATCTGACTATTTTACAGGATAGACAATATAAACATATTTAAAATTAAAGGAATTGAAATGTACATTGTGCCTTGGTTTAGTGTCTGGAAGAGTCCTGTCTCAGTCAATTATAGATGATGTGAGAGGGCTGGTGTGTGTGTTTAGGGCACGGATGGCTTGGGGATAGAAGCTCCTCTTGAGTCTCTCTGTCCTTGCCCGGAAGATGCGGAACCTTCTACCAGATTGCAGAAGTTGGAACAGTTTGTTGCCAGGATGGGACGGGTCCTTCAGTATCTGCGCTGCTCTAGTCCGGCATCTCCTGGTGTAGGTGTCCTGAAGCGGGGGGAGAGCAATCCTGCAGCAGCGTTCTGCTGTACGGATCACTCTCTGGAGAGCTTTTTGGTCCTTCACACAGCTGTTCCCGAACCACGATGTCATGTTCTGTGTGAGGATGCTCTCCACAGCGCCTGTATAGAAAATCCTGAGGATCTTTGGAGAGACCCTGAACTTCTTCAGTTGTCGTAGGTGATACAGGCGCTGCCTAGCCTTTTTGGTCTGGACCTGAATGTGGGCAGCCGATGTCAGGTCTGAGGAGATGTGGACACCAAGATACTTGAAGGACTGCACCCTCTCCACTGGAGCTCCATTGATGATAATGGGCTTGTAGTCTCTGTGCTGACCCCTTCTGAAGTCCACCACCAGCTCCTTGGTCTTGCTGACGTTCAGCTGGAGGTGGTTGTCCTGGCACCACGATGCCAGATTCTTCACTTCATCCATGTAGGCCGTCTCATCGTTGTTGGAGATGGCACCCAACACCACTGTGTCGTCAGCAAACTTCACAATGGTGTTGGAGCCATGGGTGGCCACACAGTCTGAAGTGTAGAGGGAGTAGAGCAGTGGTGAGAGGACACATCCCTGAGGTGCTCCTGTGTTGATGGTGATGCTGTTGGAGAAGCACCTGCCCACCCTCACCATCTGAGTTCTGCCAGTGAGGAAGTCCAACAGCCATGCACACAGACGGCTGTTAAGTCCCAGATCCCTCAGCTTTGTGAACAGTCTGCAGGGCACTATTGTGTTAAACGCTGAACTGTAATCAACAAACAGCATTCGCACATAGTTACCCTGTTTCTTGTCCACGTGGCTGAGAGTGGTGTGTAGGACGTGGGCGATGGCATCCTCTGTGGATCTGTTGGATCTGTAGGCGAACTGCAGCGGATCTGTGGTGTCTGGGATGGAGGAGGAGATGATGTTCTTCAGCAGCCTCTCAAACACCTTCATTACTACCGAGGTCAGTGCAAC
The DNA here is from genome assembly GCF_963969265.1 of Rhamphochromis sp. 'chilingali'. Lineage (NCBI taxonomy): Eukaryota > Metazoa > Chordata > Actinopteri > Cichliformes > Cichlidae > Rhamphochromis > Rhamphochromis sp. 'chilingali'. The sequence continues at coordinate 69,798,710 of NC_137930.1, read as the reverse complement.
TGGCCGGTAATCGTTCAGGGATGAGGGTTTGCTGTTCTTGGGCACAGGGATGATGGTGTCATGATCCTGGGTCTGTTGACCCAGCGTTTTGAGTTTTAGTTTATGTAAGCCCGTCAGGTTTCCTAAGTTCATTTGTTATCATGCCTAGGTGTTTCTAGTTCTTATTATTTCCCCCTTGTGTTTCCAACTATGTTAAATCTCCCCTGCTCTTCATGCGTTTCATGTCTGTGTCTTACGTTGTCAAGTTCGGGTTGTCATGTCTATGTCTCTTTATGTTTCCTGTTTTATTGTGAAGAGGTCTGGTGTTTCTGTGTTCATCGTGTTCAGTTTTACTCTCCCACGGTGACGTCATTATGTTCATGTGTGCCAGCTGTTTCCCCATGTGTTCCCACTTCCCTCATCATCCTGTGTGTATTTAGTCCGTGTGCTTTCAGTCATTTGTTGTCAGGTCGTCTGCTCATCCATGTCAGTTCACTATGGTTAAGCTTTTTCATGTTTTGTTATTAGTTCACCCAGTTTGGGTTATTGTTTAGTTTTCACCGATGCCCGATTATTTTTACCCTCATTGCTAGCCTCAATAAACGGCTTGTTTTGTTTATCCACACTACGTTTTGGTCTGCGTTTGAGTCCTCCTCTGCAACACATACGGTCTGCCCCAGCCAGACCGTGACAGTTGGTGGATCTTTTGAAGCATGTGGGGACCACAGACTTCGCCAGGGACTCGTTGAAGATGTAAGTGAACACACCTGCTAGCTGGTCAGCACAGCAGCGCAGCAGACGGCCGGTGATACCGTCTGGCCCCGCCGCTTTCCTTGTGTTCACTCTCCTCAGTGCCGCTCGGACGTCATGCTCCGCGATGCTGGTCACCGGTCTCTCGCTGATGACGTCACTGTCCTCGGTAGTCAGGCGGTAGATAGCATTAGCCGCCTGGCTAACCTCGAAACGGGCGTAGAACCGATTCAGCACGTTGGTGAATGCAGAGTCGGCGTTGATCGGCGCAGTGTCCCTGGCTTTGTAGTCCGTAATGGTGCGTAGTCCGTGCCACATACTCTGTGTGTCGCCCTGGTGGAAGCGGGACTCCACACGTTCCCGGTACCTGCGTTTGGCATCTCTCACCGCACGCCGTATGAGGCCGCTTTGTAGGCGCTCATATCGCCAGTGGCGAGACCCGCGTTGTAGGAGGCGGTCCTGGCATTTACTGCAGTGCGGATCGATCTGTCCATCCACGGTTTCTGGTTTGGGAATGTGGTGACTCTCGCAGTGGGGATAATCTCCACATAGACATTGAGGGCTAGCAGGAGGGACCATGCGCTTACCTGCTGCTCTCTGGCAGGTAGCTCCATGCCCTCCTGGGTTTTAAATGCACCTTAGAACACACATGCATCAACACTACAATGAGCGGGTGGAGGGAGGTTTGGAGTCTTCTCTCACCCCCGTTCTCTGCGGCCTGCTGGAGCGGGGGGGGCTAGGAGGAGTTGGCCGTCCGACTGCGGTCTGGAGTGTGGGGCCTCCCTGCTGCTGCGGAGTCGGGGCGGTCTGCCTCTCCCCACCGCAGGGAAAAGGGTAACACCACCTGGGTCTGGGTGCAGTTCCCCCCTCCAGGGGCAAGGGTACCTAGACCCGGTTTGTAGAGTACGCTTGGGGAGTGTGATTGTGTGTACAGCGTCTCTTTATGTCTGTCTCCACGTTGGTTGAGTGTGGAGTAAGTGCATATGAGAGCATGAGGGTGGGAATGGATGTTTGTGTCTGTGTGTGCCTGTATGTCTGTGTCTATATGTCAGGTTGAGTATCAGACGCCACCTCTCTGGGGACATCTCAGGCCCTCCAAGGTTTGGAGGCCTATCTCCACTCACCGGCCTCTCGGCCGGGGGCTCGGTCACTCAGGCACGGCTGGCTGCCGGCGGAGCTCACGGGCGCGTCACTGCAACTCCCCCTGGCTTCTGCTCCGCGGCTGCTGAGTGAGCCCTCATCTGGGACTCTCCTCAGCTCTTACTGGGACAGTGGCGCGGCTGCCCCTCTGTTGGTCTTCCTTGGTCTCTTGTGTTCTGGGGGCCTCTGGATGTCTGGAGTTTTGATCTCCTCCATACCTGCTTCATACCCTGGTGGACGGGGCTGTGGCCCCCCCACACTCCCTAGCAGATCGTTACATGGGGAAACCTTTGGAATGCAAGCATGCTGATCCACACAGGTATGCACACAGGTGTACACACGGGTATTCACAGACGCGGACTACAGCTTTCTTGGCTGCTGCCTCAAAGCACATTGTGCGCTGTCTATTTTGCGTGCTGCACAATATCGTTTATTATTTAGTATCTACTGATATCTACTGCTAGCTAGTTTATTGTGATGGTGCCGGTTTTTTTTACTATGTTGCACTTTGTTGTTTGCTTTCTCTTCTGTTTTTTTTCTCCATACAGGTGATCCAGGTGTTTTTTTTTTTTTTCTTTCTTCCCCCCCTTCTCACCGTCTCTTCTCCCCTTTGGTTTTCTTTCTCTCCCTCTCTTTCTTTCATTCTTTCTCCCTGTCCTGTCCCCCAGTCACGTCTGTCCCGTTTGTAGCAACTGAAAATAAAATAAATTCATAATTATAATAAAGGTCAATCAAATGGACCAATATGGCAAGGCCATGATGATCCGCTTGGTAAAATAAATCCGCTTGGCATCTTTCTTGGCCTTAAGACAACAATTCTGATGGCTAAAGATCCAAACGGGACACAAAAAAAAAACAAAAAAACCCCCATCTGTTTCATTGAGAAGTCAAAGACTGCACTTCTGCAATTCTTTGCAGTTTTTCATTTTGTGTTCAGTAACCTTGTGAGTTTCGTACCTGGCACCCGCCATTTCACAGGTAATCTCCTCCCTCTTAGGTATTTGGTAATGCTCCCATTTGATGTTTTCATTTAGATCCTTCGGATCCATGCATATTCTCAGGTCACCACTCTTTTTCTTTACACACACCATGGAGTTGACCCAGTCGGTTGGCTCTTCAACCTTTCTTATCATTCCCAGGGCTGTCATTCTGTCCAATTCCTTCTTCAACTTATCTTTCAGTGGCACAGGAACTCTTCTGGCAGCATGCACAACTGGCTTTGCATTTTCCTTCAGTGCGATTTTGTATGTGAAGGGTAAGGTGCCCAGTCCTTTAAAAACATCTGCAAAGCTCTGAACTATGTCGCCTACAGAGTCAGGTGGCGAGTCCACATCTGTGTTGATGTAATACACGTGTCTCACCAATCCAAGATCTTCACAGGCTTTGTCACCAAGCAGTGACTCATGTGCTTCAGCAACGATAGAGAAGCACAGGTGGTGCACTTTATCCTTTACTGTCACTTTTAGTCTGCATGTGCCAAAACTCTCAATCTCCTGTCCATTGTAGTCTTTCAGGGCCGATTTTGCTTTTTGTATTTTGGGCTTTTCTTTCATTTCTTTGATGTCAGATAAACTGATCAGATTTGCTTTAGCACCAGTGTCTAGTTTCAATGTGACAAGCATCCCATTAATCGCCAGTGGCACTGTCCATTTGTCTTCCACTATGGCATTTATCTCTGTGTCTGGCTCAGTTTCACAGTTAACCAGACCAACAAAAAATGTGTCGCTGAGATCAGCATCTTCAACTGTGTTTATTGGTCGTTTTGTCTTGTTCTCTTTACCTTTTGAGAAGCATTGCTTGGCAAAGTGGTTCTTTCCGTGGCAGGCGGAGCATATTTTACCATAAGCTGGACACTTTTTGGGCATGTGCTTCAGGCCACAGCGCTTGCAATCCAACATCCTGCTGTCAGATCGTGGCAGTATGCGTTTCTTTCTCTGACTGGAAACTGCTCCCACAGTAGCGCTGTCACCGATGGCAATGGCACCCGTTTCACTGAAAGTCTTAACATGCTGCTGTGACAACTCACACGCTTGACAAATCCGTATGGCTCCCTCTAGCGTCAGGTCAGTGTCTCTCAGCAGCCGTTCCCTGACTTTTCTGTCCACCACGCCAAAAACAATCTGGTCGCGGATCATCGAGTCACGTAGCGTAGCAAAGTTGCACGTTCGCGCTTTGAGTTTCAGGTCCGTCAAAAAGCTGTCAAATGACTTGCATGATTGCTGAATCCTCGAACGAAAAGTGTATCTCTCATAAGTCGCATTCTTCTTAGGAGAGCAATGGGCATCAAACTTTCCCATTACAATGTCAAACTTATCTTTATCACCCGGCTCATCGTATACAAATGTGTTGTACACTTCAATAGCTTGGGGCTTGATAGAATCCATTATCGCCGTCCACAATGCACCTCAGCCCAGATTTAGTTTTACTCCTGGTACCATGTTTTGTTTGTCTCCTTATTTATGAAGAAAGAGTCCTTTTGTGATCTGCGACATACTTTATTAACCATGCTTGGTTAGCCGGAAAAACAACAACCACCCCTCACCTCTTAGCGCTCATGCCCATCTTCTTTAGAGATAGTGCCACCTTGTGGTATGGCATGAAACTACGTTAACTTACAGCAACAGCTGCTTATCATTACAGTGTTTACAGCAGGAAGAACGGTAAAAACGGCGTTTTCTACAGACAGCGCTAGCAAACACTCTCCACTTGCGAGTGAAAAAAGAAAAAGAAAAAACACCTCTTCCCTATTGGTGTTAGTTTACTATGTCAGCCAATCAAAAAAATGATATGGCAACATGTGACACTTGGTTGTTTAGGAAGAGGGGACAGATTTAGGAGTGACACCCGCGACGGAAAGCGGGCGAGCGAAAGACAGAGAGAAAGCGAGTTTTCATATGTGAGACATTAGTGACGTTTAGCGTGTTTGGAGGCTGTAGTTAGTGTGTTGTGTAGTTATTGTTTTGTATTGTGTGTCAGTTATACTGCTGAATTTCACATTTTCTCCAAAAAAAAGCCGTCAAAGGCAGATTCCAGTGTAAACGCTGTTCCCACATGGAAAACTGGACTGATGCACCTCCTGCTGTCAGACCTGCAGGTTTAGGCCTGTGGTGTTCTCCTCTGTCTTATACTGAACACAAACTACATTTTTTGGACTGGCACAAATAATTTGTGTGCCTTCTTATTTGATGCAGCACACCTGATTGTTCTGGAAATAGATTTAAATGGTTATATAAAAACCGCCTGAGGCCTTGGCTGCATTTTTAGGTAAATAGTATCATATAACTTTGTTGTTTGCAAAACTTGTGCATAATTTTTAGAAATGTACAATTTCTATTTGCATTTCAAGTTATGACAATGATTCATTAAACATGTTTGTGGGTTTTACAGTAAGAAATATAACTTTTTTCTACTCGGATTTTGAATTTTCTGTCTTAATTTAGATCAACTGTGCTAATATAGTATACTAAAATGAAAAAAATAACTCAAATTTCAGATATTTGAGGTTGTGCTGAAAATAATGGTACCAAACAAGGCAAGAAAAACATATTTTAAAGGTGAAATATAGAGTTAAAATCAAAATTTGTCAAAAACGGCCAATTATACCCTGGACCCCAGAGGGTTAAAACGGGAAAAGCAAGTGTTTGCCAATACAAACCTGCAACAGCTCTGTCACCTGGCTTGCCTCCACGCATCTGACGGGAGGAAGCCGGGACAGGCTTACTATGACCTACATGCCATCCGATTGGCTGAGCAAAGTCATGTGGTTGGAGTCATGTATTTGTGATGCGTTCATTGGCAGGCAATAAGTGCAGGAAATTACTCAATTCTAGTAAAACAGATTTTACTCTGGGTTACACACTGTTAATTAATTAATCAACTTGGTCTCTTCACCTCTAGAAGATTTCTTGGTTTCTGGGTGTCTGGAGAAATAACGAAACTGATGTGTACAGTGGGGTCCCTTAGGAGGTTAATCTGCCCATGACCTTACCAGTGCTATTTATGACACTTAGGAAGCTAGCTGCTTGAGAGCCTTATTCTCCCTTTTCAATTAATTTTTATTGAATCAAACGATGAAAAAATGTCAGGGGGCAGTAAATGCCACATTAAAGAGGAAAATCACGCTTGAAGAACTTTTTCTGACTGATTATAGCAAAGATTCCCAGCATGCTAACATGGTAGTTTACCATTTACAGTGAAGACATTTGCACAACTCTGTTGCTTGTGAAGCTCGCACACAAGAATTTCACTCACATGTGCTGTACCAATGTACCTGCACATGTGATGTGACAATAAAAGTGATTTGATTTGATTTGATTTGAAATGGTGTTTAAACCCACAAACTCAACGTTTTTAAATTGTTTCAGGTAGTACTGTGTTTGATTAAAAACTAGCCTACAAAATATGTCTAAGAACATGTTTAGGAAGGGATATACCAAACACATACAAGTAAATATGAACAACATCTGTGATCCATCCATTCTGCCTGAATGCATGCATCGTATTCCACATGTGCATTTATGTTTAGGCTCTTTGCCTGTAGGACAGCATGACACAGTGATCACGGTCCAGCTGATTAATGCTGGTTTCTGTCAGCTCACATTAACTTCCTAAATGCAATATTTATCAGTTCTGTTACACTAGGTCACTCATTCCCAATTAGCTGGAAGCTGCAGAAGGGATTTGACTCCATCCCTCAAGCTGTACCATCAAATGAAACAGGAGAAAGTTCAGCCTAGTCAAGCAAATCATTTGGAAAAAATGATGGTGTTGTTATGATTTGTGCCACTGTCTTCCAGCAAAAATAGTAACAATGAAAGGACAATGAATGACGCCTAGAATAAAATCAGAGCTACTGGTACCTGTTTGGTGTTTGGGATGGTTTTCTTACCAGGTCATTTTCCCAAAATAACTGTTGACAGCTGACAAATATTTGTTACTGTGAACAAGTACAAGTCTTAAACAATGTGAAATTTAAATTCTGCTTATTGTCTTAAAATGTCGACTGAATCACTGTAATTTCTAATGAAGTAAACTTGCCAAAAGGTAAATGCTAGAGGGTGGCTGTAGCTCAGGAGGTAGAGCTGGTCACCTACTGATCGGAAGGTTGGTGGTTCGATCCCTGGCTCCTCCAGTCTGCATGTCACGTATCCTTGGGCAAGATACTAACCCCAACTTGCTCTCCAATGCATCCATCGGAGTATGAATGTGTGTGAATGTACTTAGAAAGCACTATGTATAGATAAAGTGCTTGTGAGAATGGGCGTGATTGGGTGAATGAGACATGTTGTATTGAGCGCTTAGAGTACTCTGGGGGAGTAGAAAAGCGCTATATACGAATTAGTCCATTTACTTATAGAGCAGTCTAAAACTGAAAGAAAGAAATAATTTATTTAACAAACATTAATCCAAAATGGAGACACAGTGTATGAAAAACTAAGTAAACCCCTTGTTGTTCCCAGAGGAATAAAGAGGGTAGGCAGCAGTCTGGTGCTGCTAATCAACTGTGCTTGGTTAAGCAGTGGTGGTCTGGAGCATTGTGAGCAGTGTGTGTGTTGACTAATTGCAATTGTTGCTGCCCATGAGTGCTGAAAGGGTTATAAGGCTATCTTCAAACAATTTCAGGTCCATCAATCTACAGCAAGAAAGATAATTCACAAGTGAAAACATTGGCGACAGCTGCCAATCTTCCCACAAGTGGATGTCCCAGCAAATTCTCCTCAAGGTTAGAATATGCATTGCTCAGAGAGATTTAAATAAAATTCCCAAGAGCTCTACAGGCCTTACTTAGCATGTTAAATGATAAAGCCAATGACAATAACAACAGAAAAAGGATGGCATGCATAGCTTCTGAAAGCATGAAAAGTTTAAATAAAAACAACTAAACAACGGACTCATATCTATTTATTTTATTACTTCATTAACTTAAGACATACTTCATCATCATCACCTTTATTTATAGAGCACTTTAAAACAACCACAGCTAACGCAAAGTGCTGTACACTGGAATTAAATAATAAAATTATAGAAGATAGAAAAAAAAGCCAAATAAAAGAAAAAAGTAAATTAATTAGTTAGTTTCTCTTGTAATTAAATTAGTTATTAACTAAGTTTCACTGAGGTCAAAAGCCAGACTGAAAATGGGTTTTAAGTAGTGCTGTCAGCGTTAATGTCGTTAATACCACGTTAACGGGGATTTGCCGCATTAATGCGGTTAGCTTGTTAATGCATTAGCGCCGTGCAGTGCTCGCACGGGGTGATCCGCGTTAACTCCCTAACTGGGATTTGCTGTGTTAATGTGGTTATGTTGTTAACGTTGTATGAATGAGATTAATGCTGACAGCACTAGTTTTAAGACATGTTTTAAAAGTGGACAGTGAATGATTCTTTCTAACGTGCAAGGGCAAGTTATTCCATGATTTAGGAGCCACAACACCACCTGGGTCTGGGTGCAGTTCCCCTCTCCAGGGGCAAGGGTACCTAGACCCGGTTTGTAGAGTACGCTTGGGGAGTGTGATCGTGTGTACAGCGTCTCTTTATGTCTGTCTCCACGTTGGTTGAGTGTGGAGTAAGTGCATATGAGAGCATGAGGGTGGGAATGGATGTTTGTATCTGTGTGTGCCTGTATGTCTGTGTCTATATGTCAGGTTGGGTGTCAGGCACCACCTCTCTGGGGACATCTCAGGCCCTACAAGGTTTGGAGGCCTATCTCCCCCTACCACCACTTTCCCTGCCAGTGGCGGACCCCCTCAGACATCGGTGCGTTGGTGGTTCTTTGTGTCCGGGGATGGGCGTCCAGGTACACACCGGCTCACTCCTTGGCGGCCGCTTATCGGGGCCTGGAGCCTGGGGCTCGCTCGGGCCACTTCGGAGGTGGGGTGCCCCTGGCCTCTCGGCCTGGGGCTCGGTCACTCAGGCGCAGCTGGCTGCCGGCGGAGCTCACGGGCGCGTCACTGCAACTCCCCCTGGCTTCTGCTCCGCGGCTGCTGAGTGAGCCCTCATCTGGGACTCTCCTCAGCTCTTTCCGGGACAGTGGCGCAGCTGCCCCTCTGTTGGTCTTCCTTGGTCTCTTGTGTTCTGGGGGCCTCTGGATGTCTGGAGTTTTGATCTCCTCCACACCTGCTTCACGCCCTGGAGGACGGGGCTGTGGCCCCCCCACACCCTCTAGCAGATCATTACATGAAGGAATCTTTTAAAAAGAAGCGCGTCCATGCTCACAGGTGTACACACGGGTGCTCACACCCACAAACTACACCCTTTTTGGCTCCTACCTCAAAGCACACTGTGTTCTGTTGATCTTACGTGCTGCACAATAATGTTTAATATTTAGTATTTACTGTCATATTCCCATATATCATTGTGATGTTGTTTATTCTATTACTCTTGTTCTCTTCTGCTTGTTTTCTTTTTTCTTTCTCAACAGGTGATCCAGGTGATTGATGGATGCATTTTTATTTTTATTTTTTTTTTTTGTCTGCTCATTCTGTTGGTTTTTGGTTTTTGCCCTTCTCCCCCGTCCCTCTTCTCAGCTGTTTCTCTTTCCCTCTTTCTTTCTCCCCTTCTTTCCTCCAGTCAAGTCTGTCCCGTATTCAGCAAGTGAAAATAAAATAAACAATAAAAGGTGAATCAAATGGACCATTACGGCAAGGCTGGGATGGTCAATTTGGTAAAGTAAATCCATTGGGCATCTTTCTTTGCCTTTAGACAATCATTCTGATGCAAAAGAGCCAAACGGGACAGGCAAAAAAAAAAAAAAAAAAAAAAAAAAGATTTAGGAGCCACGATAGAAAATGCCCCGCCCCCTCTGAGCTTCCTCCTGGATCTTGGTACCTCCAGGAGCAGCTGGGCAGCTGACCTAAGAGACCGACAGGGTGTGTAGGGATGGTCAGCGAGGTAAGACGGGGCAAGACTGTGAAAGCATTTAAAAAAAACATGCGAATTTTAAAATGAACTCTAAAAGACACAGGCAGCCAGTGCGGCCAACACAGGATTATATGCTCTCTTTTATGAGTTCCTGTTAGCAGTCGTGTAGCGGCATTTTGAACCAGCTGAGAAAGTGAGTTACAGTCGTCCAGACAGGAAGAAATAAAAGCATTGATCCTGTTTCAAAGTGCTGCCTAGAAAGAAAAAAAAAGTTTACTCTTGCCAGTCGCCTTAAATGACAAAAACTGGACTTCACCACTGCTCTGATTTGGCTATCTAACTTAAAATTACTGTCCAACTTAAAACCAAGGTCAGTAACAACAGGTTTAAAATAAACTTCCAGGGGTCCCAAATCAAACAGAGGAGGACTCACAGGGACCACTGGGTCCAAACAATACCATCTCTGTTTTCTTTTCATTAAAATGTAAAAACTTTAAAGCCAACCAAGCTTTAATGTCATCTAGACATGTCAAGAGAGGTTTTATGGAGATGGCATCCTTCTGCTTTAGTGGCAAATAAATTTGGCAGTCACTTGCATAACAATGAAAAGAGATCCCACGCCTTCTAAGGATGGAACCCAGCGGCAACAAATACAGGAAAAACAGCAGTGGCCCTAAAATTGAGCCCTGTGGGACGCCGCTGATGAGAAGCTGAAGATGATTCGGAACCAAGAAGGCTAACAGAGAGATATTTTGGATTACTAAAGTAGTGACGCACAAGGCAAGGCAAGGCAAGGCAAGTTTATTTGTATAGCACAATTCAACAACAAGGTGATTCAAAGTGCTTTACAGAGACATTAGAAACAAAAACAAATAAAAAGCAGGATTTAAAATTGATTTAAACAAGCAAACAAACTAACTAACTAATTAACAAACAAACAAACAAACCTGTATATAAAATCAAAACAGATAAAATCAGAACAATAGATAAAATCAATAGTTAAAATGTTAGTTTTAAAATTTAAGCTTAAAAGTGTGGATTTGGTGCTTTATTCAAATGCAGATGAGAACAGGTGAGTCTTCAACCTGGATTTAAATTAACTGAGTGTTTCAGCTGATCTGAGGCTTTCTGGGAGTTTGTTCCAGATATAAGGAGCATAAAAGCTGAATGCAGCTTCTCCGTGTCTGGTTCTGACTCTGGGAACTGATAAAAGACCGGACTTTTATCAGTTCCCAGAGGACTTTTAATTCCTAAGGAAAATTTAAGTGGCGATATCATCTGAATTCCAGGAGCGGGACCACTCCTCCTTCACGCCCCCTCTGGCCTCAGGCTATAAAAGCCCCCCTTCACCTGCTGTTCTATTTTTTTTTTTTTTTCCCCCAAGCGTACTCTACAAACCGGGTCTAGGTACCCTTGCCCCTGGAGGGGGGAACTGCACCCAGACCCAGGTGGTGTTACCCTTTTCCCTGCGGTGGGGAGAGGCAGACCGCCCCGACTCCGCAGCAGCAGGGAGGCCCCACACTCCAGACCGCAGTCGGATGGCCAACTCCTCCTAGCCCCCCCGCTCCAGCAGGCCGCAGAGAACGGGGGTGAGAGAAGACTCCAAACCTCCCTCCACCCGCTCATTGTAGTGTTGATGCATGTGTGTTCTAAGGTGCATTTAAAACCCAAGAGGGCATGGAGCTACCTGAATATCATCTGAATTCCAGGAGCGGGACCACTCCTCCTTCACGCCCCCTCTGGCCTCAGGCTATAAAAGCCCCCCTTCACCTGCTGTTCTCATTTGCATGCCCCACCCTTCCCCCCCATTTTCCCTCTCTTCTCCTCTTCTCCTCTCTTCCTTTCCTTCATTCACTTCTCGTTAGTACACGGGATCTGCCCGGCCCGGGAGCCGTCGCCAGTCCCCTTCGAGGCCTTCCCCAAACAGCAGCACCAGTTCATACTCCCTCATCGTCCATTGTTACCGAGGATGTGGTCCCAGCTAGGGAAATGTGTAAAATGTCTTAATGCTATCGTGTAGTTGGCTTGATTGGAAAAATAAATATAGCACTTTCATTTTTATTGGGTGCCAAACTACAATTACTGCAACAAAAACAATGAACGCTGCACATCTGTGCCTGTTAAAAAACATGCCTCTATAACCAAAATACAAGCACTGCATGCCAGTGTTCTGTAGTCCCAGTCCAAAGCATGCATAAAAGGGTAGGGCTGCGTCAGGAAGTGTATCTGGTGTGGAACTGGAGGCAGCAGAGTTGAAGATGTTAAGATTTTCACTATGAGCAACCAGAATGGACCTTTTTGGAGCAATTTAGAGACAAAGTTCAGGAGGCAAGGCTGTGACAGCTTGGACATGTGCAGAAGAGGAATATTGGGAAAAGGATGGTGAATATGAAGCTGCCAGGCAAGAGGAAAGAAGGGAGACCACCGAGAAGATTCAGGGATATATTAAAGGAAGACGTGCAGGAGGTTCATGTGAAAGAAGATGGTCCAAGAGATAGGATGAGATTAAATGAGACAATTTACCCCAAAGGGATCTGCTGAATGAAGAATATAATATATCAATCCACAGATTTCTTTCCAGAGTTGCACCTCGCTGGTCACTGAAAGCGAATGCAGGTTTAAGGCAGTTGAGTAATGTGCCTTGTACAACCATCACCCACTCTGAGCACCTCCCACAGACCCTTACGAAATCTGAGCTACAGAGTTGAGCCACATGGGTCAGACTGTATACACTGGTTGATTTTTTAAAGGACTGGAGATTGGGATCTCAGTATGCATGATAAAGATTTTTGAATAAATGGTTAAAGATTATTATTATTAGCATTATTAGCATTACATAAGCAATAAAACATAGTACCACTCCATTGGGATTTCTTCGACCAATAATCTGTCTGTTGGTAGCAGACTGCACTGATGTAATATGATATAAGTGGGGAACCAATAAATCTCTCTTAATGTCTGCTTTTCAAATTAAAAAACATGTGTGCAGGGTGGTTCTCTGAGGTTCAAAGGCTTGCCAACAGGATGAGAGAGTAAGAGTAAGAATTTTTTATTTCAGGAAGAAAAATTGGAAAGCCAGACATAAAAAAATGAAATTGGCAAGATTAAAAAAAAAGAGCTACAATAAGATTTGAAGAGGAGAAAAGCAAAAGAAGATCAAGGCGTGGTGAAAATGACAGATAAATCAGTAGAAAACAGAGATGGGTAATTATTAGCAGAGGAGCAAACTGGGACTGTAATAAGAAGAAGATATAAACAATGAGCACAGGTAATAAGAAAAATATAAAGTTTAGAAATAAAAATTAAAAAACATAAGAAGATCATAATGAAGTGAAAGAGGTAGAAAATGTATTTTCACATATCAAGCAAATGTGCTGAGGATGTCTCCGAAAATAAGGAACAATTAAAAACAACCAGTATTTAAAAATAATTATGTTTCCTATAAATAGTACAGGGTATACTGTAGGACAACTGAACCAGGAGCAGTGATGAACTCTGGAGCACAAGGTTAGGGTCTGGTATACAGTATGAAGTAAGGATTAATCAGCGCAGCGATAACATAAATGAGAAATTCAGAAGGTGCACCTGGCTAATTACTGTCTGTCAGGTAGACCTCTCACACAGGTCTTAGACCTCTCACAGACCTCATCACGGGACTCTTCCTTGGTATTTATTGTAAACTGTGGATAGCTAACTGGAGGTTAGTCTCCAGAGTGTTTCCTTGTATGTCAAGGTGAAACACACACACACACACACACACACACACACACACACACACACACACACACACACACACACACACACACACACACACACACACACAGTTAAAACCATGGTGACAGTTTCTCAGAAAAGAAAAGGTGTTTTGTTGTTGCTTCCTCCTTTTTTGTTTCTGTGTGCCTTTCTGTGTTTACTAAGTTACTGCCTTATTTGATTTGGTAGTCATTCATCTGTCGTGTCTTGGATTTAGTTTTGCATCCCCATGTCTTGCTCTCTAGATTCTGTTTACCTTGTTTCCCCCAGCTGTGTTCACTTCCCCTGATTACCTCATTCTTGTCATGGATCAGCCCTTCCTTTGGTCTGTGTTGTGTTTTCTGTGTGGTCCGTGCTTGGATGTTGTGTGTGGCTTTATATATTTTTTATCTTTTTGTATGAACTTATTTGGACAGTTTAAAGGTGGGTTAGAGAGTCTACATGTGGGTTCTTCTTTCCCCTCTGCGTTCCCTGAGGTGGTGCTATACTTACTGTGGCTGCTGTGACAAAGACGGCTTTAATATTCAAGTTACTGGCTATTTAAATCAATGCAAAAACAAAAATTCTATTTTATTTATATAACACCAGATCACTACCACAGTTGTTTAAAGTTTAAGTTTAATCGAGAGTCACTCAGCACACAGATTTCTAGATAACTTACATATTCCCTGGGGTAAGGCACGGAAGAATGAAGAGAAAAGATGGGATGGAAACACTGACATAGTTGACATTTACCTTTTACGATCCAAGATGGCGCCGCGTATGGATGCCCTGGTGCTTCAGTGCGTTACTTCTGTCTTGTTTTTGTGCATAACTTCTGTGTCTGGGCACTCCTCTGGATATTCTTACACCAGAGAAGAGCTTCTTAACTACAGGACTACAACACCTGTGGATTTACTTCCAATATTTGTCGCATCCGCGGCAGATTTACTGCAGACTCTGATCAGGAAAGTGAGACGCCGAAAGAGAGGTAAGCGAGCCGACGCACTCGTGCGTCTGAGGAGACGTGGACTGCGAACTGCTCTTCCTGGGATCTTCCTTTCCAATGTACGATCACTCAGGAATAAGACAGACGAACTGGCCCTGATGAGAAGATCACTGGACTAAATGACTACAGACCCGTGGCTCTGACATCTGTGGTCATGAAGTCATTTGAGCGCCTAGTTCTCTCCCATCTCAAGACCCTCACGGCCCCCCTCCTGGACCCCCTGCAGTTTGCATATAGAGCCAACAGGTCTGTAGATGACGCCATCAACATGGCCCTACACTTCATCCTGCAGCATCTGGACTCCCCAGGAACCTACGCCAGGATCCTGTTTGTGGACTTCAGCTCTGCCTTCAACACCATCCTTCCAGACCATCTCCGAGGCAAGCTTTCCCAGATGAATGTGCCTGATCCCATCTGCCGGTGGATCACTGACTTCCTGACGGACAGGAAGCAGCACGTGAGGCTGGGAAAGAATGTCTCGGACTCCCGGACCATCAGCACCGGCTCCCCTCAGGGCTGTGTTCTTTCTCCTCTGCTCTTCTCCCTGTACACCAACTGCTGCACCTCCACCCACCAGTCTGTCAAGCTAATCAAGTTTGCAGATGACACCACCGTTATCGGACTCATCTCGGACGGGGATGAGTCTGCCTACAGGAGGGAGGTTGAACGTCTGGTGTCCTGGTGCAGCCACAACAACCTGGTGCTGAATGCCCAGAAGACAGTGGAGATTATTGTGGACTTCAGGAAGCACACAGCTCCACTCCCCCCCATCATCCTGACTGACACCCCCATCACCTCTGTGGACTCGTTCCGCTTCCTGGGTACCACCATCACCCAGGACCTGAAGTGGGAGCCCACCATCACTTCCGTCATTAAGAAAGCCCAGCAGAGGATGTACTTCCTGAGGCAGCTGAAGAAATTCAACCTGCCAACACGGACGATGATGCAATTCTACACTGCAATCATCGAGTCCATCCTCACCTCCTCCATCACCGTGTGGTACGCTGGAGCCACTATCAGGGACAAACAGAGACTGCAGCGTGTTGTGCGCTCTGCTGAGAAGGTGATTGGCTGCAGACTCCCATCTCTGCAGGACCTGTACACCTCCAGGACACTGGGGCGTGCAGCTCGGATCTCAGCTGACCCTTCTCACCCTGGACACAGTCTGTTTGACCTGCTCCCCTCAGGCAGGAGGCTCCGGTCCATTCGCACCAGAACCTCTCGCCATAAGAACAGTTTCTTCCCCTCTGCTGTCGGACACATGAACAATAACCGTATGACTGTTCCCACCACTAACACATGACCCTACGCTGTGTTCACTGCATCATTCCATGTTTGGCACTGATCACCACCTGCACTCATGTATATATCATGTATATATCTATCCACTTAGCACTTTTAATTCTTATTCTTATCTTATTTTTATATTTTTATGACAGTATGTTTGCACTGAAGCACCGCAGCAATTTCCTAATGTTGTAAACCTGCTCAACATTTGGCAATAAAACCCTTTCTGATTCTGATTCTGATTCATGATCTTCAGTAAACAAGCACAGGAGAAGGGTGAATGAATATATGACTGTTACTTTGCAGCTGGATAAATATTGAATATATGCAACACTCTTGTCACCCAGTAGAGGGACAGTCTTTAACTCTGATAAGGAGTTTATAAACAATGTGGTATTCACGTCATTGAAGGAAGCTCAATAACCACTTTACCTTGTCTCCAATCCACCACTGATTTTTTTTAAATGGTTTTAATTGTAATAAGATAAGATAAGATAAGATGACCTTTATTAGTCCCACAGGTGGGAAATTTGTTTTGTTACAGCAAAAGTGCAAAGTTATGTAGCAGAAATTAGAAAACACTGGAATGCAATAAAATAAAATAAAATAAAATGCTATATACAATAGAATAAAATAGAATAGAATAATATATACAATAGAATAAAATAGAAATGCAAATGCTATATACAACTGAGTAAGAAAATACAAAAGTACAACATCGTCAGAAGAAGAATTGCACAGATAGCAGTCTTATTGCACGTGTGAGGGTTTGATCAGCAGCAAAAGTCTGACAGCAGTGGTATGCTACTTTCAGCTGCCCCGTTATTCACACAAAGGGTCATCACAACAGGTAGCACATGTTTGACTTGGCAGATTGTCCAGATGCCCTCTCCGACACAACCCCAAAGGGATTTGTGTCTCCCGCAGCACTGAACCACAGACATTTTGCTTGTTAGATGAATATGTGAACCACATCTACAACATTAGCATCCTTTAACCACACATTACAGCTTGAAAGGGCACAGTCACTGTGAGAATACGGAAACAATGCTAATTAATTGTGGGCGACCGTGGCTCAGGGGGTTGGGAATCGCATCTGTAACCGGAAGGTCGCCGGTTCGATCCCCGGGCTCTCTGTCCTGGTCGTTGTGTCCCTGGGCAAGACACTTTACCCTACTTGCCTACTGGTGTTGGCCAGAGGGGCCGATGGCGCGATATGGCAGCCTCGCTTCTGTCAGTCTGCCCCAGGGCAGCTGTGGCTACAACTGTAGCTGCCTCCACCAGTGTGTGAATGTGAGAGTGAATGAATAGTGGTATTGTAAAGCGCTTTGGGTGCCTTGAAAAGTGCTATATAAATCCAATCCATTATTAATTGTTCTACTTTTATATACATGCTGTTAACACTGATGCAAACGCTGTTTTTACTAGAAATTGGTTATACTGAAGCTCACTTAAACCACCAAACTAACGCTAACAGCAGTAGTGTCCATGCAGTGATGAAGGGATCATCCCTTTTCTGCAATGGCATGGCGTGCATTTCTGTTCTACATTTCCTATGTTTTGTTCATATTTGCCTTTTGAATGAATACAAGACAAATACACAGGTAACAAAAGTCATAATAAAAGCCCAAGAATTCATTGTCTTTGAGTATTCAGGAGAAGACACTCACAAATGTACCTGTACCTCTATCCACATTATTTCAGTGTGTATGGCTGGGTCTTTATAGATATGTATGCTTTGTTATTCTGTACAATGAAGATGTGTAACTGTAGGTGTGTGTGTATCATAACCTGTGAGTGCACTCCTGTGCACATGTGTATGTGTGCGTTAATGTTTTGTTTATCTTCCTAAGAGAGGTGACTAGTCACTGATTCAGCAGAAATGCCCAGCGTGGGATGCGATCTCTCAGCGGTCATACTGAAAAACGCACGCACGCACGCACGCACGCACGCACGCACGCACACAGTTAAAACTATGGTCACAACTTCTCAGACAACAAAAGGGGGTTTTATTGTTGCTTCCTCCTTCCTCATACTCTCCAGTATGTTCAGTGTGTTAACCCTCCCTCTGTTTTTGTCTCTCTTGGGTCTTCCTCAGCCAAACCTGAAACCCAGACTGGCCTGCGGCTGACAGAAATCTCCCACTGTGAACACTTTAAGGGCATTCTTCTCATCCTCTCTGAATGTTGGTTTTCTTTGGTGAACGTGATCGTAGAGCAGCTTTATGCTTTATGCTTTATGCCCACATCAAACCAGCTTTATGCTGGTTTGAAAAAATAAATTCATTACAAATGCTAATCTTTTCTCTTGACATTCTCAAATCAAAATTCAAATTCAAATTTTATTTGTCACGTACACAGTCATACACAGTACGATATGTAGTGAAATGCTTGGACAACTGCTCGTGACCTAAAGAAAACAAAAAAGGAAAAGGCTATGAATAAGATAGGAAATAAATATGAAAAATTAAAAAGGGTAAATTTAACTAGGAAGGAATAAAATATAAATTAAGGTTAAAAATGAAATAACTGTACAACACAAATTAGAATGAAGGGTAAATCTCAACTGACCAGACGTTCTCTTCCACTTCCATGTATTTTTTAACTTTAACTTTTTTTTTACTCTGTAATCAAGAAAACAACTCACAGCAGTCAAATGACAACAAATACATTTTGCACTGTAAGCCTGCATAATACATTATTTTGAAAATAGAAAACAGGATTGGGGTGTTCCACTTTGCAGACAAAAGAGTTTAAGCAGGTTGGGGGTGGGAGCTGGCTTAGCTGACTGGGATGAGCAGGCGACCGTATGCCACTTGGCTGAGAGCAGCCAGCTCGGGTTGGAATCCAACCTGTGGCCCTTTGCCGCATGTCCACTCCGCTCTCTCTCCTTTCCTCTCAGTCTTCACTGAGATATATATATATATATATATATATATATATATATATATATATATATATATATATATATATATATATATATATATATATATATATATATATATATATAAAGGGTCTCCAGTATGAAGAGTTGGACAGCACCAGGGCCCGACATGGTTCACGCCTACTGGCTGAAGAAGCTGACTGCACTCCACGAGCGTCTGGCAGCACAAATGAACCAGCTGCTAGTTAACGAGAGACACCCGGAATGGCTAACTGAAGGCCGGACGGTCCTGATCCCCAAGGACCCCAAGAAGGGACCGGTCCCCTCCAACTACCGACCAATAACCTGCCTCAGTACTACATGGAAGCTCCTGTCAGGCATCATATCGGCTAAGATGAACAGGCACATGGGTCAATACATGAGCGGGACACAGAAAGGAATTGGCAAGAATACCAGAGGCGCAAAACACCAGCTACTGGTAGACAGAACAATCAGCCGAGACTGCAAGACCAGACTGACCAACCTGTGCACTGCCTGGATTGATTACAAGAAGGCCTATGACTCAATGCCCCACAGCTGGATACTGGAATGCCTAGAATTGTACAAGATCAATGGGACCCTAAGAGCCTTCATCAGGAACTCAATGGGGATGTGGCGGACAACACTAGAGGCCAACTCCAAGCCCATAGCACAAGTCACCATCAAGTGCGGGATCTACCAAGGAGATGCTCTGTCCCCACTGCTGTTCTGCATAGGCCTGAACCCCCTCAGTGAGATCATTAACAAGACTGGCTACGGATACCGACTACAGAACGGAGCAGTTGTCAGCCACCTCCTGTACATGGATGACATCAAGCTGTATGCCAAGAGTGAACGAGACATCGATTCACTGATCCACACTACCAGGCTATACAGCAATGACATTGGAATGTCGTTCGGACTGGAGAAGTGTAGTCGGATGGTAACAAAGAGAGGGAAGGTAGTCAGAACTGAGGGGATTGAACTACCAGAAGGCAACATTGCAGACATAGAGGACAGTTACAAGTACTTGGGGATCCCACAGGCGAATGGGAACCATGAAGAGGCCGCTAGAAAAGCTGCAACCACCAAGTACCTGCAGAGGGTCAGGCAAGTCCTGAGGAGTCAGCTGAATGGTAAGAACAAGATCCGGGCCATCAACACGTACGCCCTGCCCGTGATCAGGTACCCTGCTGGGGTAATAGGCTGGCCAAAGGAGGAGATAGAAGCCACTGACATAAAGACAAGAAAGCTCCTTACCATGCATGGAGGGTTTCACCCCAAAGGCAGCAGAAACCCAAGAAAGAGGAGGGAGACGAGGAACCATCATGGAAGGACAGGCCCCTGCACGGTATGTACCACCGGCAGATAGAGGAGGTGGCTGATATCCAGAAATCCTACCAGTGGCTGGACAAAGCTGGACTGAAAGACAGCACAGAGGCACTAATCATGGCAGCACAAGAACAAGCTCTGAGCACAAGATCCATAGAGGCTGGGGTCTATCACACCAGGCAAGACCCCAGGTGCAGAATGTGTAAAGATGCCCCAGAGACAATCCAGCACATAACAGCAGGGTGCAAGATGCTAGCAGGCAAGGCATACATGGAACGCCATAACCAAGTGGCCGGCATAGTGTACAGGAACATCTGTGCCGAGTATAACCTGGAAGTCCCGAGGTCAAAATGGGAGATGCCCCCAAGGGTGGTGGAGAATGACCGAGCTAAGATCCTGTGGGACTTCCAGATACAGACGGACAAAATGGTGGTGGCTAACCAACCGGACATAGTGGTGGTAGACAAACAGAAGAAGATGGCCGTAGTGATCGATGTAGCGGTTCCGAATGACAGCAATATCAGGAAGAAGGAACACGAGAAGCTGGAGAAATACCAAGGGCTCAGAGAAGAGCTCGAGAGGATGTGGAGGGTGAAGGTAACGGTGGTCCCCGTGGTAATCGGAGCACTAGGTGCGGTGACTCCCAAGCTAGGCGAGTGGCTCCAGCAGATCCCAGGAACAACATCGGAGATCTCTGTCCAGAAGAGCGCAGTCCTGGGAACAGCTAAGATACTGCGCAGGACCCTCAAGCTCCCAGGCCTCTGGTAGAGGACCCGAGCTTGAAGGATAAACCGCCCGCAGGGGCGTGCTGGGTGTTTTATATATATATATATATATATTACATTCACCTATTCATTTATGTACCTGGTTGTAAAAAATAGAGAGTTGTGTTATGATGGTGAAGCTGTTCGGGCTGAATGTGGAACATCAAAGATGTGAGTGTTTGCTGGAGTTAAATCCAAGCTGCCTCTTCATGAATCTGCTAATAATCTGATTTGTCCTAGTTTAGATGGTCATTAGGGGAGCAACATGAAATGCTGTAATGTGTCAGTTATGCACATGAAAGAGTTCTTCGTGGTAATCTGTGGTTTCTAAAATCTCACAAAACCTTTGGAACATATGTGTCAACTCTTAGGCTGTGTCCGCGTGTGCGTGTGTGTGTATCTGTGTGCGTGACGTCCTGATCACAACATCCTTGGTCATAAGGGGGTAATCTCCCCCACACCCAATATATGGTTCAATTCCTGTATTGGTTCACCATACACAACACAGTGAAGCCATAAAAGGGCAGGAAGCTGACCAAGCATCAAACAAACCTTCACAAGGGATGTGCTTGTGATAAAACAGAACCTCGAGAGGCTGGAGAGGTGGTCAGGCAAAGGAATGTCTTTGATCCTATAGTTTAAACTAAGACTTTACAAATTTAAGAAACACAATGACAACATTCAACAATTTGACTTAACAACGGGATTTAAAAAAAAAGCGAAAACAGAAAATCTCCGTCAAAACTACCCGCGTACGTC
This sequence comes from Rhamphochromis sp. 'chilingali', assembly GCF_963969265.1. Taxonomy (NCBI): domain Eukaryota; kingdom Metazoa; phylum Chordata; class Actinopteri; order Cichliformes; family Cichlidae; genus Rhamphochromis; species Rhamphochromis sp. 'chilingali'. The sequence goes on along the minus strand of NC_137930.1, from coordinate 69,777,197 downwards.
TGGACGTAGTCTTAGACTGAAGATTATTTCGAATCTCTTTTATTTCATTATCGTTATTTCATTATCGGTAGTTTTTACTCTGAAATAGTGGAGCTTAGTGACTCCATGAAAAGATGAACAGGATCAGAAACATCCCCCCCTCCAAACCCCCGCCTCAAGCAGTGTCATGTCTGCTGTCACAGATTTGTTCTGAAAGCTGAATTTACTGTTGTTTGGACTGTCGACTGTTTCGAGATACCACGTGGGATAAAAGAAATTAAGCAGAGAAAAGCCCCTGGGAAGGAATCCCCCCCGGCAAATCGCTCCCTGAGGTATCGTATATAGTTGAGCATTTTAGTATGCTGATGGCATCTAGCACAATACATGGATCCTACTGTGAATCTCATATAGTCATTAGCTTGGCACCTTTAGAGAATCATGCTCACGTTCCTGACGGCTTAAAGGTGGCTGGTTTCAGTTGGGCTGAAGCTCCTCCTCGCTGTCACAGGGGGAGCGGCAGGGCACGCCCTGAATAGGCTGCCAATCTGCCACAGTGCTGTGCTCAGTTATTATTAATCAAAATATTATTAATCTACACACTGGCACTGTAGCTACTGTAACAGCTCCAAATCCCCATGCATCTACACAAGCACCGATCCTTATTTATCCTTATTTATGTGCAAAGGATCGGTGCAGTTGCCTAAACTTTTCTAATGCATCGACATTTTTTTAGGGATTTTAATCCAAGGGATTAGTTGTAATTGATCTGCAAAAAAAGACAAATCTTCTCAGTCTTCTTAAGACAACCTGAGTGTTTCTGCCTGAGAAAATAGGATTTCTACAGCATGGTGCACAACAATCAACTGGCCAAGTCTAGGATTCATAATATTGCTGCATACTGCACTGTAAAGCACACAATCTTAGCATGATGTTTCGTTTCTTTCTTTTTTTTACATACATGCAATATATGCAAATACGTGCATGTAGTTTTGTTTTTAACCTTCCTCTCGTGTTAGCTTTCTGTTATCATCTCTTATGTTAGCGGGTCGGTTTTGACCCGTGAATTAAATCAGCTATAAAATATACTAAAAACAATAAGTTATCATCCAATTTGTTTCTCATCTCTTGGTTACCTTGTTAGGCTTCCTTATCCATGAAAATGTTGGTTTTAATACTTTTGGTGTGGGCCTCTGGGTCTTTTTTTTTGTCACTATACCCCTCGATTTCAATTAAAAAAAAATTGTAAAATTAACCTCAAGAGAATCATATTAATAAATAAAAGGTTTCTGTGTTACCTGAGTATTACTGAGGGGTATAGGACACATCTCTTAAATAAATCTGTTTTATTGATTTTTTTCATTTTAAGATTAATAACTAAAATGACATCGATGGTGTTACGGGTCAATTTTGACCCATAGACATTTACATCAAGAAAAGACAAAAAAAGTTTGTTTTTTTTCAGCAGTAGACCTTTAATATAAACTGAAAAAAAGAAAAAGTCCTCTCCTCCTTTGTTTTGGTTATAGCCGTGGGTAATTGTGGGCTTTTTATCACTTCCCAATGATACAGCTTCACCTCAGTTTCCTTTGTGAAGTTCTTGTCCAAGGTCATATCTGGTAAAAAATAAAATAAAATAAAATATCACAGCTCATATTGTGATCCTGCAGTCCAGTGGTCATATGGAGGACCACACATTTTCATTGTTTCTTCTCAGGGGTGCCACTCGCAGCTTTGACTGTGAAAATCTGTACATTCCAGGCATAGTTGGTTTTTGCATCACAGGCTTCCCAGATTTTTCTGCCGTTTTTCCCTTGCTTACTGGGTATATATTGCCGGAAGGGGCATTTTCCTCAAAAAGTGGACAAGACATTCATCCACTGTCACTGGCCCTGGGATGAACATCAGTGGAAGAAGCTGCACCCATCTCTCCCAGACATCCCTGATGGGAGCAAGTTTGTCAGACCTCGGTCTGGTCTCTCTGTTGTCAAATCTGAGGACTCTTGAATCAAAATGATATCAAATGTGTGAAGTGACATCGTTGCCCAGAAAATGTTTCTGCCTGTCGATGCATCCCATAGACGATCAGTGGCCTCATTGCAGCATCTGTACACTCCAGCAAGAACAATGAAAGCATCCAGGTATTCCTCATCATGTCGCCATTGACTTTTTTTCCTTCAAGGTTTATCATAGTAATGATGATTCTTTCTAGTGACAATGGCATAAATATCTCAAAACATCTCTTGATGTCACTGACTTTGGTCAGAGCAAACCTTGTGATTCCAGGGGTCATTTTGATGACATTTGCAGCAGCTGCCCTGCCATGTACATCATGAGGTACTGAGCTCCAAAAGATCTTACCATTTTTGGACTTGAATCTTTCAGCAGGAGTAGCTTCAGCACCAGCGACCTCCACCTCTGATCAGATGTGTCTGTGTCTTCTGGATGATAGTCCACATTGTCTTCCTCCTTAGAAACCTGCCCATCTGAATCGCTATGCTGCTCTGTGTCCTCTCCTTCATTTTCACCAAAAATATGATCCAGAACTTAGCTCACTGTGAATCTTCTTCTCATTTTTTGTATGCTGCAAATTGTAAATGTGCACTCTGGAAGTCAAATGGCCACTCAAATAGTGAATTCACCTCACATGCCCGTGTTTATTTTGTTTTGTTTTTGTGCAGGTATACTGCAAAAAACATGCAAAATAAGAATCCCCTAAAGCTCATATGATTAGGAGAGGCGCTTGCTGTAAGTGTTTTAGCTGACAGTGCACTTATGATTTCAGTTTTGGCTTTAATTATTGCTTTATACTCATAATATTATACCTGGGTCGAAACCGACCCTAACAACACAAAGGTCATAATTTCAACTAGGGCATTTTATAATTTAGTGAAAATAATTTTTTTTATTTTATTTTGTAGAAATAGAGGTTCCTGACAAAGTCAAAAAGCCTTGATACAATAAACAAATGTATGTGATTTTTTTATGCATTTGAAATATAAAATGGGTCGGTGCCGACCCTAACACGAGAGGAGGGTTAAGCTTGGTTTTAACACTAACTGTCATGAGTGTCATTCATGTTAAACTGAGTTTGATTAATATGTCCTTTTAAAATAAACAAAAAAATCTCTGCAGGGTTGCTGTTCAGTTTTTTGTCCATGATCACCTGACGAGCGTGAGCATCTGCTGCTAAAATACAAAGGTTCAAGCCAGAAAACACAGCGCAGAGGCCCGAGGCTGCACCTGTTTTCCGTAGTGTGGTTTAAAAGGTAAAATTTGCCTTCACTTCTTTCTGTTACCAGTTTTCCCTTTTTGTTTCACTGTTTGTATTTATCCCCATCTCTTTATCCTTGTGTGCTTCCGTAGCACTCATCCCTCTCTTTTTCGGTCTCACCTCCACAGGTGGCTGAACAGCTGGGCAGAGAAGCAAAGTACTCTGATCCTGACGAGCACCTGGACAAGACAAGACAAACCACAGCAACACCAAGAACAAAGGAGAGACAAAGGGTGAATGCTGGATAGCTGTGCAGTCAAAATGCTGTTTTCCTAAAGAAACTCTGTCATATTAAACCACAACAATCACAAGGTTACAGTGTCAGCTGCACTATTACCATTGATGAAGGCAGCTGTTGGACTGAGAGTGGATCTGTTTCCATGTCCTTGCTCTTTCTTGTGGTAACTTTGAGTACTCGGGTTGTCCCCTCTCTGTGAAGCCGCCGCATGAGAACCGAGGGATGCATCTTCCTTTTTGTGGGCAAACAAAATCTCTTTGGGACAGCCGCCTTTAAACG
>NC_137930.1:69718430-69770930 GCF_963969265.1 Rhamphochromis sp. 'chilingali' | reverse complement strand
TTTCTTATTGCTGGGTCAATACTGTGTGACACACATACACACCTCAGGACCGACCCATAAGAATTCTACAATTAAAAAACCCATAAAGATTGTATTTTTAAATCCATAGAAACACACTTGGTTCCCTTATGACACTGCCTCAACTCTGAGTGTGTAGCTGACGGCAGGACCAAAATAACGTTAATTTAATTAGGCCTAATAAAACGGCTGAGTGCAGCAATCAGCGACCCATCACTGGGACGGGAAACGCTACTAGAATTAAATGACTGCATGTGGATGTGTATTAAAAAGCTAATAACATAATTAGAAACACAACAGCTCGTCTTGTCACTGCTAAACAATGCTGGCAGAATGCTAATGGACGTCGTGCAGCTCCACTAATCTTCTTTTCATTGTTCTTTTCCCATCACTTGATCTCTTTCCCTTCGTTCATTTTCTCACCTCTCTGTCAGCTGTCTGTAGGCGCCTGATAATGTTAACGACAGCAAACAGATAAAAGCTTCACTGACTGCACATTTCATAACGTTTACCTTTTTCTTATCACGCTGTAGAACCAAGCAGCTGTTGTTTAAGTTTCACCGCTGTAAATAATCACTCTTAACCATCAAAGTGGAAAAATAAATACATGTAATTAAAAGCTAAAAGCAGACAGTTCATATAAAATCGTATGTGAAAATAAAATGAATTCTTTTGAGTCTGTAACCTAATGAGAAACATCACAAAGCTATGAGTTTTAACTGCTGCTCCAAGTCAAATTTCACTTGAATGTTTTTCAACAATTAGAGTTTTCTGTTTTCTAATCTATCATTTTTCACTGTAATAATACGTGTGGGTGCTGCAGGATTTGGTTTTCCTATCTCGTGTTTATTTTAAATATCAGGAGAAAGAATTCAAAGTCCAACACTGGATTCAGTTCCAGATGTAACAAACTAAACATATAAACTATACTATATTTATTTACTAAACTATATTTCAGTCTACTGACATGTGCATTAAAAACTGAAAAAGCTTTACAGTACCATTTATTATTTTAAAATGAAGGATTTTTTGTCAGGTTGTTGTAAACTTTGGATTGAATTTTTAACATTTACAGAAATACAAACAAACAAAAACAACCTCCACTGGTTTTGCAGTGTACGCTGTATATAAAAGATAGATGAAAGCACAGTAACTCATCTTTAACCATTGTGAGTCACCTTTTTATGCTGTGTATTTATTTTTATGTTAATATATTTGGGCACAAAAGCACAGCTGATGAGTTACAGTTAAGACTGCTGAGTGGGGCACAAAGTGTACTTACCTGGGAAACTCAACACGTATGGCAGCCACGCCCCTAATTTATGCACAGCACATTTAAACAGGTGAGATATGGTGAAACTGATAATCCTCCGTGTCTCCCAAACTACAATGATTTCTTAAAATATGGGACTCAGTTATATCTTCTTTCTTTTCTTTTATAGGGTCTAAAATTCGCCACTTGGTCCATTTTTATTATTTAGCTTTGTCCCAAACCTTTGGGTAAGAGTAATGTTACTGCTCTTATTTGTGGCATGCTTGCTTTCATTAAATGCTTGCTTTCATCTATTAAAGCTACAATTAATGAGTATCTAATTGACCCAAGCCTGATCTATTTATATCAGAGAATATCCTAAAATGGAGTCAGTACCTTTGAGGAACAAAGCTGTAACCTCTTGTCCAGCGGAAGCCCCCCTGCTATCCTGATTTGCATTTTGATTCATATCTGTAAGCCTCCTCTAGGCCGAGGGTTAGGGGATGAACTGGCAAGCCTTTCAGGCTCGTAGGCCTGCCAGAATTTTTAATTCAGTGTCAATTGCACAGTTCCCTTACGTTTGAGCACTTACACAGCCCGTGCTGTTTACCAAAACCCTTTCCACAAGTACATGGGTATTTTGGAAATTTAGCTTAAATGAAAAACATGCTTGAAACTAGCCCTTCTGAAAAACTCTGTTTTGTATTTATGTGTGGAGATGGGAAACACAGCATCAAAGGTGTGCCTTTATCTTCCTCTTTTTATATCAAACTCTGAGCTCGGCCAGCGTTTCTGTGCAGTAAGGGTTAGATCACCACCTGTTGCTCTTTTTTCTGTTTTCATGTGGACAGATATATATTTTCTGATGGATTTTAAAATGTATTTATTTTATTAACTGAAGCCTGTAAAGCGGTGGGGGACATCGTGGACAGGTCACCAGTCAAAGGACACCTATGAGCAATTTAGAATGACCAACCAACTAACTGCACGTTTAGATGCAAACACCACACAGAAAGGCCTTTGACCACATGGTGGATTCGAACTCAGGACCTTCTTGCTGTGAGGCAACTGTGCCACCATGCGGGCCTGCGCAAAATCCCTATTTTAAAAAAATACAAGTGACTAGCCCTGACAAAAAACTCACTTGTCTTGCAAAACCCCCAAACTAACGTTTTACAGACAACCAAACCACAAACTTTGCCTTTGAGAAGGTAAAAGTATATACTGGCAAAAAGAGAACAATGGCATATTGTACACCTGTGCGCTGCATTTTAAAATAATACTTTCAGATGATTTAGATTCCAGTTTAATATGAGCTCCATATTATTTAAATGCGTTAAAAGCGATATCTGGTTATCTTAAAGACTCAGTTATTACTTTGCAAGCTCCTTTAACTACGTGGTTTATGTACGTGGTTTATGTAATTACTCGTGGTTTTATGTACTGAAATTTCCAGTAAAGTGTAAGCTGGATATATATAATTTTATGGTAAGTGTTCAGGGTCTTGACATTGCCAGAGCACCCTTTATGTATTTATATGTGATTACGGATGTTCTCTATTTCTGAAAAGCTTTCCTCTGTTAAGATTAAAGCGTCATCTCTCTCTTCTTGTCACTTGCTCTCTCCATCACTTTCTCACTCTTTTTTTCTCCTGCTGCCTCCCTTTCTCTGTCCTTGAGCTGAAAATGGAGAGGCAGGCTACAGTGAAGAGACAGATATTGGTTTGACACTCTGTAACATCTTTTTGTGAGAGCCACACACATTCAGAGGTGTGTGTATGTGCATTTGTGAATGGGTGTGTGTGCTTGTGCACAAATAGTCATGTATAAGTGCATCTGTGTGTGTGTGTAGCTAAAAAACTCAGTGAGCTGACTCAAGGCTGTGGCTGCTTATGAAACTGGTGAACTATCTGGCAGATTTCAATGAACATAAATGAACATGTGAACAACAAAGAGGGGGAAGAAACAACTGATGTAGTTGTTGCTAGGCAATATCGGTATCCTTGATGGGCAGATGTAGCTTTTACTTAAAGAAGCCAAAGCCATTTCTACTCACTCTGACGTTATAATATCATCAGTACTTTTCTAATTAGTATGCTCAAAGACTGTGGCGTACCTTCTGCAGTTGTATACTGCAGGTACATTACTCTTTGTAATAATTAAAAATGTGAGACATTCCTTTTCCACCTCGGGATAACGGGATGGTGAAAGATGCATGCAGTTTTCTCAGTTCATTTCAGTTCATTTATTTATATAGTGCTAAATCATAACATTTCTTTGAGGTGCTTTATAGTGTATGGTAAAGACTCTACATTATTACAGAGAAAACCCCCACAAACAGATGACCTGCTATGAGCAATCACTTGGTAACAGTGGGAAGGACAAACTCCCTTTTAACAGGAAGAAACCTCCACCAGAACCAGGCTCAGGGAGGGGTGGGGCCATCTGCTGCGATTGGTTGAGGGTGAGGGAAGCGAGATAGGACAAAAGACACATTCTACTTTTAAATACCACCCAATAAGTCAGTATTTAGATAGCAAAGAGCCCCACTGAGGTCACGTGGTACTATAAGTGTCACGGCACTGGGTGTTTCTTGTTTAAGCTATAGTCTTTGAATTATGTTTTTTTGTTTGTATTATATTTATAGTTCCTGGTTTTCAGGTTTCTGTTTTGTCTCTGTGCCTCCCCGGTGTCCTTGGTGAAGGTTTAATTCTGTTCTGTATGTTTAGTCTTCTGTCTTCATGTCTTCCCTGTGTCTTGTTACTTTTGTCTTCATGTTCCTGCTGTTCCAGAGTGTGTCATGTTTCCACATCTCTGTCTAGTCTGCATCCTTGTGAATGCCTCATGCTTCCTGTTTTATTTTGACAGTCTGTGTCCTATGTCAGTATATTCTGCTTTGTTTCCTGTGTCTCATTATGTCCACGGTAACTTGTTAACAGAGATTTGCCGTGTTGTGGCCTTAACGTCATTTCAGATTAACGCTGACAGCACTAGTGGGAACACAACGAATATGACTGCACATTTACGCCGACATCATCCTAGTGCAAAGACAAGTGGAAGCAGACAAAAACAACAAGCACGCATGCTACAAACTTTAGCCGAGTCATTTAGACAGCCGTTAGCACAGGATTCTCCTTATGGGGACCTGATATGTTTAATATGCTGCTGAGAATATAGCCCAGAAGAAGCGTATAGTATAGCTTTTATTTTGAAAGAGCCATTTCTCTGTAATAAACTCTCTTTTCCAAAGATGAGTGATTCCTCCATCAGATTTATTTTTTTATCCCTTTGTTGTTTCAGAAACATTAAATTTAAAAACTGTACGTTTGAGTTAAAATATATATTTACAATTTTAATTATTGTAGGAATACAGCTGGAAATATGCTGAGGAAAAAAGAGTGTTTTGGGGAAAGAAATGATAAAGGGATGACTAATGACTATTATGCCTAGTGGGAGGGGCAAGGGGGCATAAAAGGAGGCCGTCAGAGCCTCCCTGGGCATTCTGTGAGATGTTACAGTGAGGGTAACATGCAGACTAGCTCAGCCGCTTGTGTTTTGTATGTAGATTTTTTCTTGTTTTTTTTTGCATTAAGTCAATTATTTTCTTTGTAAATAATCTTTTGTGGACCTGGGAGGGCGGCAGAATGAAACTATACACACTGAACGCTTCCTGTCTATGCCTGCATTTGTTCGGGAGAAGTTTAGGAGAGGACCCCGTGACAATGATGCTGGGAAGCATGAAAATGCTGTCGGGTCTGCCGTGGTGGTTTAGTTATCAATTTTAAAAAAAGTGGTTTTTTTAGAAAAATCTTAAAAAGTGCATGCAAACCAGTAAACAAATTAAAATGAACAAGTACTGTTGAGAAACTACAATACAAAAATACAATTAAAATCCTCAACAACAAAAACACCTAAACACAAAAAAAGGGGGGGGGCAAAGTGTGCCTGCTCTGCGCTGACACAGGAGCGGTGAGTCCAGCGATCTGGCTGTTTTGTCTTTGCCGAAACCACAGCATTGCAGAGAAAAGCGGAGCTTAAAGTAAAGAATCGATCTCACCAGGCTAGGATCGATCCGATACCGATGCCGACTTGGTATCGCAGCCCATTCTCACTCCCAGGGCGTAGTATACCAATGTTTTGTCATGTCCCAAGGTGTTCCTCAGGAACGCGAAAGGTGACCTTCCGCGTTGTTATGGTCCACGCTGGGTTATGGCTGAATTCCAGTGGAATGACGGTCCCGCGGAAGTTTATAGATCATTGTCTTTCTTATTACAGCTGAAAAGAAAGAAACATTTGTGTTTTTATAGCTTCTCCCTTATGAGTTATTGATCCTTGAAGTTTAAGTCTGTGAATGTCTTTAAAACTGGGCAGGAGATGCTGTGCACTTCATGCTCTGGGGAGAAAAGCTGGTTGTCTGGATCATATAAAAAAAGCCTACGTAAATATGATATCTATGTGATCAAGTCAAGTCAAGTCAAGTCAAGTCAAGTCAAGTCAAGTCAAGTCAACTTTATTTGTCAATTCTGCCACATGTGCAGGACATACACAGAATAGAAATTGCGTTACTCTCAAACCCTAGTGATTAGAAAAATGCAAATAAAATAATTAAAAAGTAAAAATTTAAATAAATACAATACAATTTTACGTATAACAAAAAAAAGCTATGCAATATACAATATACAATATTCAAGTAAGAAGGCATAGTGGTGCAAAATAGGCAAATAGTGCAAATGGGGATTTAGTAGTGTACGGTAAGAGATAGTGTAACAACAAAGTCTTATGAGGTCCAATGCTTAAGCAGTCCAATGCTCCACAAAGTGACTGGAGCAGGCCAGTGAGTGCGTCAGAGAGTGAGTGTGTGTGTGTGTGTGACAGAGTTCAGTGAGACCGTGGTGGAGAAGAGGGGAGAGGGGGGCAGAATCGGGAGGGAGTTTAGCTTCCTGACAGCCTGATGGATGAAGCTGTCCTTCAGTCTGCTGGTCCTGGCCTGGAGACTCCGCAGTCTCCTCCCTGACGGCAGCAGCTTGAAGAAGCTTTGCATTGGGTGCGTGGGATCAGCCGCTATGCAAAGGGCTTTTTTAGTGAGACGGGTGCTGTAAATGTCCTGGAGGGAGGGGAGAGAGACACCAATGATCCTCTCTGCAGCTCTCACTATGCGTTGGAGGGTTCTATGGCAGGACGCATTGCAGGCTCCAAACCACACAGTGATGCAGCTCGACAGGATGCTCTCGATGGTGCCTCTGTAGAAAGTGTACATGATGGGGGCTGGAGCTCCTGCTCTTCTTAGTTTGCGGAGAAAGAAGAGACGCTGCTGTGATTTCTTGGCCAGTGCTGTGGTGTTGTACGTCCAGGAGAGATCCTCTGTGATGTGCACACCCAAGAACTTGGTGCTGCTCACTCTCTCCACAGACGCTCCGTCAATGGTCAGAGGAGCATGTTGGGTGTGCATTCTCCTGAAGTCCACAACAATCTCCTTCGTCTTCTCCACATTCAGAGAGAGATTGTTGTCAGCACACCACGTGGCCAGGCGTCTCACCTCACTTCTGTAGTCGGTCTCATCCCTGTTGCTAATGAGACCCACCACCGTTGTGTCGTCCGCAAACTTGATGAAGAGGTTGGAGCTGTGTGATGGAGTGCAGTCATGGGTCAGCAGAGTGAAGAGGAGGGGGCTCAGCACACATCCCTGCGGGGCCCCCGTGTTTAAAATGATGGTGCTGGATGTATTACTGCCGACCCGTACTGCTTGAGGTCTTCCGGTGAGGAAATCCAACAGCCAGTTGCACAGTGAGGTGTTGAGTAGCAATTTGAGTAGCAATCAGAAAGTGACTTGTTTCAGTTGTATTTCCAAAATGGAGATGCCACACCATTAGAACATTTACCTGTTTAAAGCACGTGGCAAATAACAAAACAGTAACTGCACAACTACCAATGAAAAAGCTTTTCAAGGAAATATAACTGAAAGAAAAGAAAAGAAAACTATGTATAATAATAACCGTAGTCCTTCAATAGATATTGCAGTATTTTTGTCCAGTGAACCCTCATGGCTTCATTTTAAGTTGGTATTCAGCTGTAACTTAAATATCTTTTGTTACCAAGACACAAATTAAATAAATTGTACCACTTGAAAAATGTATTTATCTAAATATTTATACTGGAGTTACACCAAAGTAACATTCAAAGAAAGACTTTCATTTAAAATGTTTTATTTTTTTTAAATACCTGAAAACAAGCAAGAAATTGGCAAAACCTAACCGCCATGTCTGCAGGGACCTTCCACTCATCACAAAGGTGATGAACAGATACTTCAAGTTTCAGGTTGTCCCTGAAACATGAAGTATTTTTTTTTAAATACACACTGAACAAGATACTTTCCACTCGTCTGTTTAACCCACTCTTTGGGCTGACCTGTGTAATGTGCCACCTACAAGTATGTGCTGCTTCTGGTAATGAATAGAAAATATTTATTATCTCTGTTTTGCTCTCACTTTTTTCTACACTTTCTCGTAGTTATATAAGTTGCCCATCAGCTTATCATGCATTCCCCAGTCTTTCATTCCCAAGTCTCACTTTTTCTGGTACTCTCTCTGGCCTGTATCAATCTCCCTCCTGCCCCCTCTCGCTCCTCTCCCAGTTGGTTATTAATGGTTTTAATTTACAGAGAGGAAAGACCTTGGTACCCACAGAGGCATCCCCTCTGCCCCGAGTGTGTACTTGTGTGTGTGACATAGAGGAAAAAGAGAGAGGCCCCCGCTCACTGCGGTGTAACCAAGCAGCAATAACACTTTGTCTTCTTTAACTGTGCTGCTTCTTCAAGGTATCCTACATCTTTCTCTCTCCGTCTTCCCCTGGAACTATTTTCCTTTGTCCATTTCTCTTAATTTCTTCTACTTTACTTGACTTGTCTTCTTCTCCCATTGTTATTTTATTATTTTTCTATAGGGCTGCCTCTGAAAGAAGGCGCTCCAAAGTATCGGTCAAAGATATTCAGCCTCAGTCCCACGCCGATGGAGTAAAGCATCAGTTGATCCAAGTGACAATGTGTGTTGTGCTTCTGGTTAACTGATAAGAGAAGAGTTATACTTTTATGAACAGTTCAGTGTTTTTGGAAGTAAGTGACTTTGCCAGCACAGAGCTGCATCGTGATGAGGTAATTAAGTTGTAATAGCTATTTAAATGCTGTGTCTAAAAAAAGGGAATTATATGTATATTCGCTCTGATCAAGTTTGGGAGGTTTTGTTAGAAATACAATATTTCTTTTCTACTCACAGTTTCATTTAATTTTCATACAAAATGCATCTAACAGATCTAACCAGAGGAAAAAAAATCAGAACCACAGGAGTTGTTCAGCAATTTTACAGCAGTGTCTTTCTGCCTGCCTGTTATCACTGCAGAGTTGGTCCAAACCAAACCAGACCAAAGACACAGCATGGCTTTGAAATCTGGAGGTCTTTTAAAAAGTTAAATGCAGAAAAACTAGCATATCGCTCAAGAGCAACAAACATGGAAAACTTCTTGAAACCAGTATGTCACGCAGAGATAAGAAATGCCAGATGCTTGAAGGTGAATAATGCTGTGAATTTCATGTCATTGTTTCATCTGAATATGCCTATGCATTTACTTTATTGAAAGATAAGTTAAAAAGGCTGGAGGAGCAAGATCTGAGGAAACATGCATGTGTTGCCTGGCCTGTGCTGCCAAATCTGCACAGCATACTATCTATAAATGCCATAAAAATACAAATCAATATATAAGCAATAAATCAATGACGTTGAATCTAACTGTGTGACGAACCCATTTACTGAAAAATATCGGATGTCTTCACACTGCCTACAGCATGTTGTGACCAGCCGCCTTTTGGTTCGGTGCTTCCCCTGTGGCCAGGCTTCTTGGAAAGTGTTGTGATATTTTGATACCACGGTTAGCATTTACAGGATATTGTTTTATACAGGAAAACTGTTACTCAATAAGGCCCATCTAATAGTTGTTTTTCTCTTTCTCTGTGACCCAAGAATTAATGTGTAAGACTCACAGGCTGGTACCCCAAGGTCGAAAACACCACAGAGACGAGACCACTTCCTTACTCCCATCCTCCCTTCCTTATCTCTTAGAAAAAGGCTCGTTAAAGGCCAGGTGGTTTGTTTCAGAATTCACTAATGAAAGAACTCTGTATTCTATGTCTAGGAGTGTATTTTGCTGGGATGATCATAAATTGTAGCTGAACTGATAAACTACACACAGGATACTTCTTTGCTCACAAGGCAGGAAGACGTTTCCTTATTTGGTCTGTACTGGTTTGAACTGAGAACTTGCTGACACACGAACCTTTTTTTTCCTCTATATAAGCTGTTATGTACTAAATAAACCTTTGAGTCGATTTGGGAAGACAACCTGAAGCAGTCTGTGTTTCCTTGTTCTCCCAAGCTGCTCCCGACGTCGTAACTAACCCAGCTGAATGGCATACCTGAGTGTTACTTTAAATAATTAGGAATCTTAGAAGGAAAGGACAGAACTCTGCTTATCGCTCGTGCCTTGGAGGGAAAACCGGGATGGACATTTTTTCCTTCAGAAAGGTTGCTTGTTATTACTTGTGGTACCATTGTTGTTGCTGGGTAACCATTGATGAGATATTGCATGTGTCCCAGAGGTTGCTTGTCAAATAGAGTTCAGCACTATTATGTACTGTATGTTTACTACCCTGTCATCTGAAGCACTTCCTTTGCGTCAAAGGAACCACCTACCTTAGTGCAGACAGAATAGACAAGGTTCACGGCAGTAAATGTGTAATTTTACACAAAACAGAGCAGAACAACTACTGAAATAATTTATCTTTGCAAAGTATTACTGTAAACATGTACATGTATATGTGCGGGGTACAAAATTATCCATGAGGATAAGACCTCAAACCATGCTTTTGAGGAACAAAGAAACAAACAAAGCAACAGTAAAAATAAAGATATTATTGTACCCAACAGAATTTAAACATTTGAATGCACTCTATAACGTTTCCTTTCTTGTGTTAGGCTTCATTGGATGTTTCCGACATATTTAGTTTCCAGTTGGTTTGTTCCTCCTTTGATTAGCTGTTGCTTTTAGCCTGACGATCATCATTAGTAAAGAATTAAACTGATGATCCTGCAAACACACATTTTACACATTTGAAAGCAAATTAGACCCTTACGCTGAAAATGGAACGGATCTTATTTAGAACTTTTCTACTCTGCACACTCAAAGTGCTACACCACTAGTCTCCTTCACTCAGTCACACACGCATTCATACAAGCACTACTACTATCTAATATTCACACACATTCACACTCTAATGAACACACTTGGAGAAACTTGGAGTTCAGTACCCTGACAAGGATATTTTGGCATGCAGACTGAAGCAGCCAGGGATTAAACCAACAATCTTCAAATTACTCAACACCCTGCTTCTACCTCTTCCATCAGGTTGGTACACTCACAGGCAATTTATCACATACGCCTTCCCAGTACTGGGTTAGACCCTGTTTTGCATTCAAAGCTGCCTTGATTCTTCATGGTAAAGACTAAACAAGATGCTGGAAACATTCCTCATTGCACAGCATTGCACACTTGGTGTAGATTTGTCGAATGCACAGCCGTGATGCAAATCTTGCATTCCAACACATATTGAGATCTGGTGACTTTGGGAACGTCTAGCAGAGGCCTCAGACCATGAGATCTTCAACGCACACCTCCGGCAGAGCTTCAACAGCATTCCGAGGGAGACTGGGGACATTGAGTCTGAATGGACCATGTTCAGCGTCTCCATTGCCGAAGCTGCTGCATTGAGCTGTGGCCACAAGGTGGTTGGTGCCTGCCGTGGTGGTAATCCCCGAACCAAATGGTGGACACCAGAGGGGAAGGGAGCCACCAGGCTGAACAAGGAGTCCTATCGGGCTTGGTTAGGCTGTGGGACTTCGGAGGCATCTGACAGGTACCGACAGGCCAAGCAGAATGCGGCTCGGGCAGTGGCTGAAGCAAAAACTCGGGTGTGGGAGGAGTTCGGGGAGGCCATGGAAAAAGACTTTCAGTATTTAGTATTTAGTATTTATTTATTTATTGTCATTGTCAAGAACAATGAAATTGCGTTTGGGGCTTCCATACAACCCAAAAAAAAAGAAGAAAATAATAAATACCCCTTAAAACCCAAGTGTACATATTTAACCCAGTGTGACTCCAATGCAATAAGACAATCCTTAGCAATAATGTTCGTAGAAATTCAGACAAAGACCTGAGAAACATGACAAAATACAACAATGCAACCCATTCAATATTATTGTACTGTGAGATATGATATCAGATATGATAGTTATCTATTTAAGAAAGAGGGGGGGGGGGGGGGGGGCAGGAGGGAGACTGCCTCGAAGAGATTCTGGCAAACCGTCAGGTGTCTCAGGAGGGGAAAGCGGTGCTCTACCTGCACTGTGTATAGTGCTGGCGGAGCGCTGCTGACTTCGACTGAGAAAATTGTCAGGCGGTGGAAGGAATACTTCGAGGACCTCCTTAATCCCATTGACACGTCTTCCGAGGAGGAAGCAGAGTCTGGGGATGAGGGGATGACCACTTCGGTGGCCTCAGAATCTCATCTCTGCTCTTTGCGGATGATGTGGTTCTGTTGGCTTCATCGGGTGAGGGCCTCCAGCTCGCACTGGAACGGTTCGCAGCTGAGTGTGAATGAGGATCAGCACCTCCAAATCTGAGGCCATGGTTCTCAGCCGGAAAAGGTTGGAGTGCCCACTCCGGGATGAGTTCCTGCCCGAAGTGGAAGAGTTCAAGTATCTTGGGGTCTTGTTCATGAGTGATGGGAGAAGGGAGCCGGAGATCGACAGACGGATTGGTGCTGTGATGACACCAGTCCGTTGTGGTGAAGAGGGAGCTGAGTGTAAAAGCGAAGCTCTCAATTTACCGGTCGATCTACGTCCCTACCCTCACCTATGGCCACGAGCTGTGGGTACTGACCGAAAGACCAAAGATCGCGGATACAAGCGGCGGAAATGAACTTCCTCCGAAGGGTGGCTGGCCTCTCCCTTAGAGATAGGGTGAGAAGTTCAGCCATCTGGGAGGGGCTCAGAGTAGAGCCGCTGCTGCTCCACATCGAAAGGAGCCAGCTGAGGTGGTTCGGGCATCTGACAAGGATGCCTCCTGGGCGCCTCCTGGGTGAGGTGTTCCAGGCATGTCCCACCGGGAGGAGGCCCCGGGGCAGACCCAGGACACGCTGGAGAGATTATATCTCTCGGCTGGCCTGGGAACACCTTGGTGTTCCCCCGGATAAGCTGGAGGAGTTGGCTGGGGAGAGGGAGGTCTGGGCCTCTCTGCTTAGGCTTTTGCCCCCGCAACCCGGCCCCGGAAAAGCGGATGAAGATGGATGGATGGATGGATGGATGGATGGATGACTTTGGAGGCCATTTGAGAACACTGTCACTGACCTTCACCATCATCCTCCATGACATGGTGCATTACTCTGCTATCCGGTCGTTAAGTCTGATGTCACTAGCCGTGTCTGGGCCTAAACTCCACTGCAGGTCCATATATCAAACGATCACTATGGCATTACTGAGAGTTGAAAAACTGTCTAAAGTCTTTCATCTTTAATAAAATGATCAGCGTTCTGCTCTACCAGGTGTAACAATTGAGTTTAACATCCAGGCATCCATGAAAACAGAATTTATGACATTTAACGGAGTTAGAAGTTATTAGGGAGGTAGCTCGCTAGCTTCTATCTAAATACAATATAGCATATCCTGACTGCGGGGTTTTGGAAACAAATTAAAACGTACAGCTCTGCTATCACTTCCAGCATAAATGAAGACAGAAAACTAAAAAGCAGTGACGTTTGTAGGGTTACTGAAGTTGGGCTAGCTGGTATATAATGATGTGCTACGTGACCGCTAGCGACACAGTTATGTTGGCATAATATAAACAAGCTAAGTCTGTGAAGGTTCTCCGTTATCCAGGTCATCGTAGTCAAAGGAGCTTGCAAAGAAAAGCGTCTGGACTTCTTTAAGTTACTTGAAGACGTTTCACCTCTCATCCGAGAAGCTTCTTCAGTTCTAAGGTCAAATGGTGGAGAGTCCCAGATATAAACCTAGTGGGAGTTTCCCAAAACAAGCTAACTTTTTTCCACTGGATAAAAGTTAACGTGAGTGTTCTCGGTGGTCAGGAACAAATGTAATCGCATGGCAGGATGCTGTAAAAGGACCAAACTTCAGCCAGGAGAACAACTGAGATAATCCATCCACAATACGAGGTTAGTCATTCATATACTGCTGCATGGGCTGGGCTGTAGTTACATCCTAAGGGTTTAAAAACTGAGCTTAAATAAATGATTAGCGGTAATAAAAGCCGAGGGAGGTCAACAGGGATCACTGACTGTTTTAGGAGCTTTTTGAGATCAAATAGAAGAAAATACAAAACATTAAACATGTTAACAACACAAAAGCCATATGAAACGCAGACTACTTTAGGCCCGGAAGTAGGATTTGTTGTGTCATCACTGAACAACCGGATAAGCAGCCATCAGAAGATGGGTGCACTGTGCTTATAAAACAACGAGCAGATCTGCAATAATACTCAGATAAGCTCAGATAGCCTTTTAAATGATATTCTATTCATGCTAAGAGGCCCAAAGTGTGCAAACGCCACCCTAAACTGCCTATCTGAGGAAGGTTAGATCAATACGTACATTCTGCAGAAGCTGCAACTCTTCAAATTAGGCAACCATTTTCAGATTCTCTGTTGTCCATATTTGGTGAGCCTGTTTAGTCCTCTTCTGTAGCCTCATCTCATTCCAGGTTTGATGTGCTGTGCATTCAGAGTTCTTGTGCCAACTCTGTAATGAGCTGTTATTTGCCTTACAGTTGCCGTCCTGTCAACTTGAAGCAGTCTGCAGCCCTTCTCTTTTGACCTTTGGCATCAATGAGGCATTTCTTCCCAGAGAACTGCTATTTACTATATATTTTTCTCTTTTTGGACCACTGTCTGCAAACCTCACAGATGGTTGTGCAGTAAAAACACAGCAGACCAGCAATTTTTCAAAATACTCCAACCAGCCCTTGTGCCTCCAACAACCATGCCACATTCAAAGTCACTTAAATCACCTTTGTTTGTCTTGACCATTTCTTAACATAACAGTACTCCATTTTGCCTATGCCAAATACTCGATACTTAGTGCAAAGTGTCTGAATCCGTTTAAAGCATCCTGCCTATTTTATCAGTATATGCTGTATTTATTCAGGTAAAGGCTTGACCAAGACATAGCAGCAATTATACACATGAACAGTCACACAAATAGTGTTATGAAATTTTTAGGGCTGAAACTTTGGGCTTCACCTCACAAATTTAATGTCTACCCTGGAACAAGCACTGGTGTCTTGGATGTTTTAACAGTTTTTTTGTGATTCAATGGAGAAAAAGAAAATCCAAATAAGTTGAAAGGTTTTCATTTTGACCAACATTTTGATCCCAGGCTCATCATTTGTTTATAATAATTTTCCCATATAGTTATCTTTAAACGCTAAGCAAATGCCAAATTTGAGCTTGCTGATGAGATTTTTAAATTTAATTGCCACCATTTGATGATATGGTAACCACTGTTGGGTAACTTACTTTAAATTAGTAACTTAGTTACATTACTAGTTACTTAAAGTAACTCAGTTACTTCAAGTTACTCGTTACTTTCAAAGTAACTAGTTACTAGGGAAAGTAACTTTGGTTTTACTCAGACTTCTCTTGTTAATGTGTTGCTTCCATAACTGGATACCCAGCCAGACTGCCAGTCTTCTAGCTTGCTTACTTGCCACAGTGCACTGTGCCACCTACCAATAGAAAGGAAAAGATAATGTGCACATTTCCACGAGAGAAATCCCACGCCTGGACTGTCATTGACCGCCGCCATGATTCTAGCCTACGTCACTGCGTCATGTGTGCTTTTTACATCCAACACAAAAACTGCAGTCGTGGTGCTTTCGATTGTACTCAGAACTCGGAAATTCTGCCTTCTGAATAGGAAGATGTAGGTAACACCAGACTGCAGATGAGCTGCATACAGGGCTGGACTGGGACAGAAAATAGTCCCGGGCATTTTGACTAGAGACCGGCCCACCATTATAGGAAAAATCATAAAGCCTTTGAATGAAAACAAACGCTGTTGTGACAGTGATGTACACTGTTCTGATGGTATATACAGTGGGGCAAAAAAGTATTTAGTCAGCCACCGATTGTGCAAGTTCCCCCACCTAAAATGATGACAGAGGTCAGTAATTTGCACCAGAGGTACACTTCAACTGTGAGAGACAGAATGTGGAAAAAAAATCCATGAATCCACATGGTAGGATTTGTAAAGAATTTATTGGTAAATCAGGGTGGAAAATAAGTATTTGGTCAATAACAAAAATACAACTCAATACTTTGTAACATAACCTTTGTTGGCAATAACAGAGGTCAAACGTTTACTATAGGTCTTTACCAGGTTTGCACACACAGTAGCTGGTATTTTGGCCCATTCCTCCATGCAGATCTTCTCGAGAGCAGTGATGTTTTGGGGCTGTCGCCGAGCAACACGGACTTTCAACTCCCGCCACAGATTTTCTATGGGGTTGAGGTCTGGAGACTGGCTAGGCCACTCCAGGACTTTCAAATGCTTCTTACGGAGCCACTCCTTTGTTGCCCGGGCGGTGTGTTTTGGATCATTGTCATGTTGGAAGACCCAGCCTCGTTTCATCTTCAAAGTTCTCACTGATGGAAGGAGGTTTTGGCTCAAAATCTCACGATACATGGCCCCATTCATTCTGTCCTTAACACGGATCAGTCGTCCTGTCCCCTTGGCAGAAAAACAGCCCCATAGCATGATGTTTCCACCCCCATGCTTCACAGTAGGTATGGTGTTCTTGGGATGCAACTCAGTATTCTTCTTCCTCCAAACACGACGAGTTGACTTTATACCAAAAAGTTCTACTTTGGTTTCATCTGACCACATGACATTCTCCCAATCCTCTGCTGTATCATCCATGTGCTCTCTGGCAAACTTCAGACGGGCCTGGACATGCACTGGCTTCAGCAGGAACATGTCTGGCACTGCGGGATTTGATTCCCTGCCGTTGTAGTGTGTTACTGATGGTGACCTTTGTTACTTTGGTCCCAGCTCTCTGCAGGTCATTCACCAGGTCCCCCCGTGTGGTTCTGGGATCTTTGCTCACTGTTCTCATGATCATTTTGACCCCACGGGATGAGATCTTGCGTGGAGCCCCAGATCGAGGGAGATTATCAGTGGTCTTGTATGTCTTCCATTTTCTGATGATTGCTCCCACAGTTGATTTTTTCACACCAAGCTGCTTGCCTATTGTAGATTCACTCTTCCCAGTCTGGTGCAGGTCTACAATACTTTTCCTGGTGTCCTTCGAAAGCTCTTTGGTCTTGGCCATGGCGGAGTTTGGAGTCTGACTGTTTGAGGCTGTGGACAGGTGTCTTTTATACAGATGATGAGTTCAAACAGGTGCCATTCATACAGGTAACGAGTGGGGGACAGAAAAGCTTCTTACAGAGGACGTTACAGGTCTGTGAGAGCCAGAGATTTTCCTTGTTTGAGGTGACCAAATACTTATTTTCCACCCTAATTTACGAATAAATTCTTTACAAATCCTACCATGTGAATTCATGGATTTTTTTTTCACATTCTGTCTCTCACAGTTGAAGTGTACCTCTGGTGCAAATTACTGACCTCTGTCATCATTTTAAGTGGGGGAAGTTGCACAATCGGTACTGACTAAATACTTTTTTGCCCCATTGTATGTGATAGGTTTGTAGCTTGAACCTATCCGCTGGAACGTTGAAGACAATATAATTACACTGCAAAGCAAGACACAAGTAGGCAAGGTTCTTCATGTTTACTCATGCATGAGGGAGATCTGGCTGGAGCCAAGCGTCGTCCCACCACTTGACCTCCATCAGACTCTCAGCCAGGCTCCCCATAGCACTCCTTTTATTGTGGTTACATGAATATGCATAGGTTCATTAACATATGACGTCTACATACACACAAAGAGTACCTTGCCTGTGGGTGTGTGTGTGTGTGTGTGTGTGTGTGTGTGTGTGTGTGTGTGTGTGTGTGTGTGTGTGTGTGTGTGTGTGTGTGTGTGTACTGCTGATCAAAGGGTCAAACATCCTTGGTCAGGAAGAGGGTAGCCTCCCCCTCACCCTAGATGGTTCACCCTAGATAACACGGTGAGGAAGTCCTGCAGTTCATCTAAACAAAGAGCACTTAGACTAGAACAGACGCAACTACGTTAATCCTACCATAAAACAATAAGACACGGTACGACCTCTCATGCTCCCAGAGTGCTGTCTAATACACACAAAGTTTGCAGACTATCAAGGATCAAAACCTCTACCAATCTACAACTAATTACAAAACTCTAAGCATATATAAGTAAATATTTCTAAGCATAAATAACAATCAACAATACAAATCTAACAATATGCATCAATCTATCAATCGTTTGTTGTAAGATTCAGATAATTATTTGTTAAAAGCTAGATATTTTAAATGAGAATAAGAAAGAAAAGTATTTCTTTGTGCCCCCCTCTCCCTGTTAATGCCCTACCTGCCCCCCCCCCCCTCGGCAACACTTTGCTAGACCCGCCCCTGCACAGTCACACGCTTTCAGCTACTTAGAAAAGGATCCTGGTGTTATTTGTCTCTCAGAAACAGTGCTCCCTTTTACCTCATTAATAAACGCGTAATATTTTCTCTGAATACGAGACGATTCTGTTTTTTACGGGACGGTTGGCAACTCTGATAATTAACCTTATGAACAAAATAAAGTTCAACATCAATAACATAGCACCCACCCAGCTGTATAGAAACTCCGTCATGCTAGCTAGTACGCAGCAGGAAAAAGTCAGAATAACGAAAATAAACTCCACCTAAACTTCGTTCATATCTGACCCAGATGGACTGCAGGTCATAACTTCTTACCTGAAGTGCAGTTCACACTCGGACTGGCGGCCGCCTCGGGTCTCTCTTCCTCTCACCTCCCCTTTCCCTCATCCACCTGCTGGCCTCCACCAGTTGCTAATGTTACTGAATCTGTGGAAGCTCCGCGATGCCACCACACGAAGTAACGAATAACGAGCCTATCTAAATCCCAGTAACGACTAACGCGTTCCTGATTTTGGCATAATAACTAGTTACCGTGCTCGTTACCACAATAATAACGTAGTTACTGTAACGCGTTACTTAATAACGCGTTAGTCCCAACACTGGTGGTAACACAGCCAGTCAGTTTTGATCATTATAATGGCATTAAATGATCTTTTTCTTCTTTTTTTAATTTTAGCTGGTGACATGTTTCTTTTGACATGTGACACTGTTTCTGCTTTTACTGACTTTACTCAACTTTAAAGGTTAACATCCAGTTCTGTGGCACTTGTGTCCAGTGCACTGTTCCCATCTTTTGGCTCATACTTAGAGTTACACCAATTGTGCACATTTCAAAGATTTATATTTATATATGAAAGCTAACCAATGGGAATGCTTAGAGCCATGTGGAGTGAACAGTAGTGTATGTGATTTGCAAAGCCAGCAATAAGCCGTAAAGCACAATGGCCGTGAGTCTGACACTGCATCTCTATCATGTGATAATCAAACAGCAGCAGGAGGTTGAGAGGTTATGATGAACTTTATTTTATCCTTTCACAGATTTTAGGTGTTAGCAGAGACTTCCTACCAACCTTTTCTATTATCATTCAGCCTCTACAAGGCCTGCAAAATATGTGTGTGCTAGTGTTCTGTGTTGAAAAGGAATTGAAGGCAGGCCAAAGAGGCTCTGTGCCCATTTGGTAACAGGGTAAGTTGTTCTGTCCTGAGAGGTGCAACAAAACTAACTGGAGAATTACTAACACCAAGCAAGTACAGTTCATACACGCCCACATGATCCTGACAAGAGGTCTAATCAAACAAGTTACAAAAAAACACACCTATGTGGGAGGACTGTGTATGTGGGTGTGTGTGTGTCCATGTGTGCGTGTGTGTGGAGTCCCAGCAGCCCTCTCTA
The DNA here is from genome assembly GCF_963969265.1 of Rhamphochromis sp. 'chilingali'. Lineage (NCBI taxonomy): Eukaryota > Metazoa > Chordata > Actinopteri > Cichliformes > Cichlidae > Rhamphochromis > Rhamphochromis sp. 'chilingali'. Next base: position 69,751,587 of record NC_137930.1, on the reverse strand, counting down.
AATGACAACTGCCCTCCACAGAATCTGAAGTGAACCACAGAGCAAAAACGATAGATGGAAAGAGTAAAGAGAAACTTTACAGTTTAAATAGGTGATAATCAGACTACAGTTACCTTGTTGAAATAAATGGATTACATGGCAGTGTTTTCCTTTTTCATATGTTAGGCTATCCCCTCTTTATTTTTGGTAATTCCATGCTGGTGTAACCCCAAACAAAACACGCAAGGAGATTTGTATAGGATTTTGGTGTGTAGTGTAGTTTCAACCAGCTTTTACAAAAACCAGCAAGTTGTTCTGGTTTTTGTAAAAGCTTAAAACTCACAGGAAAACTCTGATTTTGTTGCTGTGTCATGCAGCAGGATCTTTGTTATGACATTATGCTTAAAACTGAATGAAACTAGAAAACATGGGCTCTGATGATCGACAGTTGTGGAATTTAGCTAGTATTGGAGATCTTACCTGTGACAAATTGTTACAATTGCAAAATTAAAAGGCACTCAAGTGTGTGCAATGCTTTTTCAGTCCTTTTTGACCATTCAAAGCAAACACCATTCCACAAAGTACCTGCCCCCCAGGGTTTTCAATTTTATATCTATCCCGGACGAGCCCCTATTTATGTTACGCCCCTTGTCTGGGCGTGTAGAGACGCACATAAGGTTGGAGGAGAGAGAGGCAAGTACCCGTCCTAGTTCCCAAGCCAAACATCCAAAACCGGTTATGCATAAAAATTTGATTTTATTTATTGTCAGGAAGAATAGCTCCAGGGTGCACCCAGGCCAAAATAATAAACAAAACCAACTCAGTCCCGCCAAAGGAAACTAAGCCCTAAGAAAGACACAAAACAAACAAATGACAATACTATCCCTCGCTTCCTAGCCCAGAAAACAGGAGAAAACTGTTCAAAGGAAAAGGCGGCTCACCCTTTCAGCTTCAGCCTAGGCACGCATAAGCACTGAGTTTACACACCAGTGGCGGCTCTCACAGAGCGCGCTTACACAGATACAAAATCACGCTAAAAGTTGGAAACCAGGGCCAGGTCTGCGTCTGCTGTCAAATCTGCTCGCTCGCTTCTCTCTCTCCTTCAGCAGCTGTCAGAGCGGCCTTTTGAACGCAGTCACGTGTTCCACGGTCCAATCAGCAGCTCACTACTCTTCATTAGGGGAAAGACCTGCAGAGAGTCTTAAGCACAGCAAAGAGACACCGAAACAAACAGCTCACACAGACTTCTCATGGCCACAGTCGTAACACTCTAATGTAAGCGTCCTGTTAATGTTGGTGGCACAATGGACCCAGAGAAAGCACAAAGGGGCAGCAGTGTATGGCAGGAATGCATTTGTTACTTGGAAATTCTGATACCCCTTCATAAGAAGTATGGGATGGGCGAAACTTCAGTATCTTCGATGTACTGTTCCTGTGTGATTTATTACTATTAATGAAGGCGACTCGCCGCCGAGCTAACACTGTTAGCTGGCGTTAGCTGAGATTGGGTCATAGACTGCAGACTGGGCCGTTTCTAAATGCTCAAGTACACAAGTCCGTACTTGCGTTCTCACAAGTCCAGACTTCGTAAGTTCACAGTGGAGTCCAGACTTCCTGAGAATGCAGTGCGATCGTTCTACAGCTGGAACGGAGGTGTACTTGATGATATCACAGCTCCGGAGTTTTTACTGCCGTACCCTCTTAATTTAACTGTGAGTAATATTTGCAATGGAAATTATGCATGACATAAAAAAATTACACGATGTAGTAGATTTCTTTAAGAAAAAAAAAGATAATTTAAAAAACTATCTTAAGCACTTTGGCAACATTTTTACATATCATCTGTTTCGTAATGTTTCATAATAAGCTTCATACATTGAGTAACTTAATGGAACACGTTACAAACTACATATTGGGGCATGTAATCTGTAATCTGTAGTGGAATACATTTTAAAATTAACCTTCCCAACACTGGCAACAGTGTCCAATAAGTTCATCCTGCATACTTTGATTCTCAGCAGTTACAGTTTATTTTGTTGTGGGACGACAACAGTTGCAATGCAACGGCATTCTTGGGCCACAAGGACCTTTGAGCTCTCTCTCTCTCTCTCTCTCTCTCTCTCTCTCTCTCACACACACACACACACACACACACACACACACACACACACATTACTTTTTAAACAAAAACAAAACAAAACAAAAATGCTGGGGCAGGGATAGCTGAGTAGGTAGAGTGGTTGCCCCATGATTGGAAGGTCGGGGGTTAGACTCCACTGAACAGCTACCCTGAGGTACCCCTGAGCAAGGTACCGTTCCTACACGCTGCTTCCCAGGCGCTGCATAGGTGGATGCCCACTGCTTCACTGGTGAATGGGTTAAATGCAGATTAGTAATTTCCCTACGGGGACTAACACATACACATTATTATTATTATTACACACAATTACACATTGTCCATTATAAACTTTGGCGTTTGCAGGTTTCTGTTTTTCACAAGTGAAAACTCTTGTGACTTTTAGATTTCTTTGTGTTATTGTTTTTATTCTGCACTTGCTTTCTCTGCCACCAGTTCCCATTTAGTTCCCTTTTCCCTTTTTCTACCTCTGTTCTATTTCAGATTTCTTTGAATCTTCCTTCTCATATTGTTTCTCTCTCTCTCTCTGTCTTAGTCCTCCTGTCTCAGCCCAATTACTTCAGGCTTCCTTCATGTTAGATGGCCACACAGGTTTCAGATCTTTGTCTCTCTTTTTCCACTAATTCTCACACACACACACACACACACACACACACACACACACACACACACACACACACACACACACACACACACACACACACACACACACACACACACAGAAAGCCTCTGTCTGACAGGGAACTCATGCACAAACACACACAAGAAGAGGATATCAAGCAGGCGTGCTCTCCATTAATATTTTACTAATATGACAGTTGGGTATGATGTGTGTGTGTGTGTGTGTGTGTGTGTGTGTGTGTGTGTGTGTGTGTGTGTGTGTGTGTGTGTGTGTGTGTGTGTGTGTGTGTGTGTGATGTGTACCCATCACTTTTAATGAGGGCAGGCAAAGCATATGGAGAGAGGCAGGAAGGCGTTTTCCAGTGTCTTTTTTATTTTCCCTTTGAGTGAAAGTGTGCACGTGTGTGCACGCGTTTGTACAAAGTCGAAACAACAGTGGTGAGAAACGAGGGAGTGTGTGCAGATTGCTGCAAAGTGAACACACTGTCAAAAAGACAGATGTCAAGCATTTCATAACTGTGAAGCTCAAACTTTCTTCTACATCTCATTTAACTGGGCGCGCTGGCTAAGAACACATTGTTTACAGCAATAGCAACATAAGCACTCAACAGGCTGAAAACTTATGCATGCACATATAGTGATACAAAGGAAATGCTTTACTGGTGTTTCCCATGAGTGCGTTTGAATATTCAAATCAAATCAACTCACTTCTATTGTCACATCACATGTGCAGGTACATTGGTACAGCACATGCGAGTGAAATTCTTGTGTGCGAGCTTCACAAGCAACAGAGGTGTGGAAAAATTACAAAAACAGAAGAACAAGCAAAATATAAGATTGGGTAAATCTGAGAGTTATATGAATAAATATATGTACAATATAAGAGTGTATGCATATTACTGAATGTGTATACTAAATATGTATATCTACGTGTGTGTGTGTGTGTGTGTGTGTATGTGTGTGTGTATAAATATTTTAAAAATTAAATAGAATAAACAATAAAATAAAATATACAGAGGTTTACGGGACCGGATGCTGCAGAACCTCCTTCCTGATGGAAGCAGTCTGAACAGTTTATGGCTGGGGTGACTGGAGTCCTTGATGATCCTCCCCGCTTTCCTCAGGCACCGCTTCCTGTAGATGTCTTGGAGGGAGGGAAGCTCACCTCCAATTATCCGTTCAGAGCACCGCACTACTCGCTGGAGAGCTTTGCAGTTGTAGGCGGTGCTGTTGCCGTACCAGGTGGTGATGCATCCAGTGAGGATGCTCTCAATGGCACAGTGATAGAAGGTCCTGAGGATGCGGGGGCTCATGCCGAATCTTTTCAGTCTCCTGAGAAAGAAGAGGCGCTGCTGCGCCTTCTTCACTGTTTTGTTTGTGTGTACTGACCACGTAAGATCCTCAGCCAGATGTACACCAAGGAAGCGGAAGCTGCTCACTCTCTCCACAGCAGCGCCGTTGATGGTGATGGGGGTGTGTACTTCTCTGCACCTCCGGAAGTCCACTATCAACTCCTTTGTCTTTGCGACGTTGAGGGTGAGATGGTTGTCTTGACACCAGTGGGTCAGGGCGCTGACCTCCTCCCTGTAAGCCGTCTCATCACCATTGGTGATAAGACCCACCACTGTAGTGTCGTCCGCAAACTTCACAATGATGTTGGAGTTGTTAGTGGCCGTGCAGTCGTAGGTGTAGAGTGAGTACAGGAGAGGGCTCAGTACACACCCCTGTGGAGCACCAGTGTTCAGTGTGATGGGGGATGAGGTGATGCTGCCCAGTCTGACCACTTGGCGTCTGTCAGACAGGAAGCTAAGGATCCAGCTGCAGAGGGAGCTGCTCAGTCCTAGATCCTGCAGTTTCCTGTCCAGCTTCGAGGGAACGATGGTATTGAATGCTGAGCTGTAATCTACAAACAGCATTCTCACATACGTGTCTCTCTTCTCCAGGTGTGACAGGGCAGTGTGTAGTGTCAGGGCTATGGCATCATCAGTGGACCTGTTGTGGCGGTATGCGAACTGTAGAGGGTCCAGTGAGTCGGGTAGTGCAGAGCAGATGAAGTCCCTGACCAGCTTCTCGAAGCATTTGCTCATGATAGGGGTCAGGGCTACAGGTCGCCAGTCGTTCAGTGATGAGATGATGGGGTAGGATTTGGGTAGAGGGACGATGGCGGCTATTTTGAAGCAGGCTGGGACTACAGACAGAGAGAGGGAAAGGTTGAAGATGTGTCTGCTGTAACATTTAGAGCTTTACTGCAGGGCATCAGTTGACACATGCAGTGGGTCCACTGTACAGACACGAGGCTCTGTGGAGCTTTGGAATCAACCTTAAACTAAATAAAGAGTTTCAGGAGGTCATGAAACTAAATCAGAATCCCGTGCTAACAGGAAGAGGGTCAAGCTGCAAACAGTCACTGTTATGGCCACATCTGGGCTGTTTGAATGTGGTGGCTCTAAATGGGAGAGGAGAACTAAATAAGGTCATGCTGTTTTGTCTTATTATAGGTTTATGGCAGGGGTGTCAAACATAAGGCCTGTGGGCCTGAATTGGACCAGTAAAGACTGATCTGGTCCATTGGAAGGCTTTGGAAAATGTGAAGAAGGGGAAGCATTTTGAACATTTGATGATGATGTAAAATGAGTTTGACATTCTTGATTTACGGTATCCAGATTGCTTGTAGGTATTTGAGTGGATGTGTCACTGAGTTCAATCTGAGGGCTAAGACAAAGCCAAGAGAATATTAAAGACAGAGAAAACTAAAGAAAAAAATATACTGAACATGTAAGGTGTGTGTGTGTGTGTGTGTGTGTGTGTGTGTGTGTGTGTGTGTGTGTGTGTGTGTGTGTGTGTGTGTGTGTGTGTGAAAGAGAATTAGGGCCAGGCAGTCTGAAGGCCAGACACTGAAAAAAAAATCAGAGTCTATGGTTCTGCTAAATGTCAGTGTGTGTGTGTGTGTGTGTGTGTGTGTGTGTGTGTGTGTGTGTGCGTGTGTGTGTGTGTGTGTGTGTGTGTGTGCGTGCGCGCGCGCGGGCTCACTCCTCCTGCAAGCCCTAAACTCCTCTTACCCCTACAGAGACACACCCCCACACACGCCTCCACCTCATTAGCAGCAGGACATGACATTTCTGGACCATTTCGGCCAGGCAGTGGCACTCAGGGTGGGGCTGGGGGAGGTGGGGAGCATGACAGAATCTTTAATTCCTCGTTTTGTCCATATTCATAACTGGTTGCACTGAAAAATTGGTGAAATAAGAACAAGTCCTTTTAATCCAAAAGGAGGTTACTGGGAAGATATTTGTGCCACACTCAGGTTATATATGTCGGTTCACTGTCACTACAGTTTATGAACTGATTACCCAACAGGTTTCAGTTATTGATATTATGTTTTAAACACATGTTTGAGTAGCAAACTCGTGCTGCTGGCATGGAAATATTTTCATTTGACAGATGGTGGCAGAAGAATGGCATTTCACTGTGTTCTTGAAAAAAATCAAAAAAGAGGAAGACAAAGAAACAATGGGAATGTTTTTTTTGCCTGTCTCGTTTGGATCTTTAGCCATCAGAATTGTTGTCTGAAGGCCAAGAAAGATGCCAAGTGGATTTACTTTACCAAGTGGATCATCATGGCCTTATTGGTCCATTTGATTGACCTTTATTATAATTATGTATTTTTTTTATTTTTGTTTTTTAAAGATGGGGCAGACATGACTGGGGGATAGGACAGGGAGAAAGAATGAAAGAAGGAGAGGGAGAGAAAGAGAAACAGAGGGGAGAAGAGATGGTGAGAAGGGGGGAAGAAAAAAAAACAAACAAACAAAACACCTGGATCACCTGTATGGAGAGAAAAAACCAGAAGAGAAAACAAACAACAAAGAGCAACATAATAAAAACAATACCATCACAATAAACTAGCTAACAGTAGATAACAGTAGATACTAAATATTACATGTTATTGTTTTTTTGTTTTTTCCCCCTTTTTTAATTTCACCTGTTGAGAAAGAAAAAAAAACAAGCAAACAAAAAGAGCAACATAATAAACAACATCACGATGATATATGGGAATATAACTGTAAATACTAAATATTCAACATTATTGTGCAGCACGTAAGATCGACAGTGCACAGTGTGCTTTGAGGTAGGAGCCAAAAAGGGTGTAGTTTGTGGGTGTGATCACCCGTGTGTACACCTGTGAGCATGGACGCGCTTGTTTTTAAAAGGTTCCTTCATGTAATGATCTGCTAGAGGGTGTGGGGGGGCCACAGCCCCGTCCTCCAGGGCATGAAGCAGGTATGGAGGAGATCAAAACCGTGAGCTCCGCCGGCAGCCAGCTGTGCCAGAGTGACCGAGCCCCAGGCCGAGAGGCCGAGGGCACCCCACCCCTGAAGTGGCCCGAGCGAGCCCCAGGCTCCAGGCCCCAATAAGCAGCCACCAAGGAGTGAGCCAGTGTGTACCTGGACGCCCACCCCCGGACACAAAGACCCACCAAACCTCCAAAACTCCAAACCTCCCTCCACCCGCTCATAGTTAGTGTTGATGATGCCTCCCCTGCACCCTGGTGACACACCTTTACCCCAAGGCCCTGCATGTGTGGGTGGTTGTGGTGGAGTGGGAAGAGGGAGGCAGCTGGAGATGGGGAGGGAAGGAAGGGAGGGGCAAGTGACCCCTCCCTGGGGCCAGCTCCCCCGCTGACCCCAGTAGGCACCCCCATACTCTGCAACCCGCCAGGGAAAGGGGGCCCAGGCCCATCCGGACTGGGGCCCAGTACAGCAGCGCCGCCCGGCCCCACAGAGCCCGGGACAGCCCACCCGACCCCCACCTGAGAGAAAGCTGCATCCACCCCGTCATCCGCTCATCTTCCAGACTACACAAGACAATAGACGCCCAGGCTGAGATCTTCCTCCACCTCTCCTGTATCTCCCCCTCCTGCAGTCAGTTCCTGAAGAGAGGAAAGCTCCTGCAAGATGTAACAACCTCCCCCACCAGTTGAGGAGCCCCCCAGGTAGTTCGATGCACCTGCGCCAGTACTGGGCCCCCATACACCCACACGCCCACAACCCCGGCAACACACCAACCATGACCCAAGCCCCCGAGACCCAGCCAGGGCCCCAGCCCAGAGACGGAGCGCCACCAGAATCTCACGCCCGTCCCGGACCCACCCAGGGGCAGCCAGGCTACCAGGTCACTAACCCACGTCCATCAGCACAGACCCTCCCCTAGCCCCGCTGCACGCAGCTACGAGGAAACCGTCACCTAAGAGCCAACTGAGCAATTAATAGGCCATGACCGCTACCCCGGGTTGAGCCCCCCAAGGAAGATGCTCCTGGGGAACCCCCGACGCCCTAAGCCTGTCCCTACCCCCACACCAATCACAACAGCGAAGGTGGGGCTAAACTATGACCCCCCCACTAGGTGATGGAGCTGATCAAAGGAGCCCAGAGCAATTGATCTGATGTGGTGGCAGAGGCTGTATCGAGACCAGTGTTGGGACTAACGCGTTATTAAGTAACGCGTTACAGTAACTACATTATTATTGTGGTAACGAGCACGGTAACTAGTTATTATGCCAAAATCAGGAACGCGTTAGTCGTTACTGGGATTTAGATAGGGTCGTTACTCGTTACTTCGTGTGGTGGCATCGCGGAGCTTCCACAGATTCAGTAACATTAGCAAGTGGTGGAGGCCAGCAGGTGGATGAAGGAAAAGGGACGCAGAAGGAAAAGAGACCCGAGGCGGCCGCCGGTCCAAGTGTGAACTGAACTTCAGGTAAGAAGTTATGACCTGCAGTCTATCTGGGTCAGATATGAACCAAGTTTAGGTGGAGTTTATTTTCATTATTCTGACTTTTTCCGTACTGCGTGCTAGCTAGCATGACGGAGTTTCTATACAGCTGGGTGGGTGCTATGAAGTTAATGATGTTGAACTTTATTTTGTTCATAAGTTATTAGAGTTGCCAACCGTCCTGTCTGGTATTCAGAGAAAATATTACGCGTTTCTTATTGAGGTGAAAAGGAACAGTTTTTCCCGTAATTCAGCTACAATGAAAAAGGCACAAAGCTGGAGTTATTCTGTCTTTATGTTGCACAGCTGCCTCTTCTTCTCTCATCCTCTCCCCCTCCCTCTCCCGTTTCTACTTCAATCATGAAACTGATCAATGATCAGCTGATCGTCTCTCTTGTTTGTTTATCGCCCACTTTGCGCCGAAAGAGAAAACCAGCCGATGTCGCGCTAAACAACAGCAGCACGTTTAAGCTTGATCAGCTGTTGTTAGAATTTATTTAATATTCATTTCTAGTATCAGCTGATGTTTGCTGGAGCCACAACTGTAAACCTGCTGGTCATGATATGGTTTGGTTATCTGGTGAGAGGGAAACATGAAGATGAAACCAGGAGATGTCCTTACTGGATCATCAGAGTTGAACAGGTGATGGAGAAACAGGTTTACCTTTTAGGTGACATGAATGAGTTGAAGGGAAGTTATGAACTGTTTCTGAGAGACAAATAACACCAGGATCCTTTTTTAGGTAGCTGACAGCTGGTAACTGTGCAGGTGTGGATCTAGCAAAGTGTTGCCAGGGGTCCATGTAGGGCATTAACAGGGAATGGGGGGCACAAAGAAATACTTTTCTTTCTTATTCTCATTTAAAATGCCTAGCTTTTAAAAAATAATTATCTGAATCTTTCAACAAACGATTGATAGATTGATGCATATATACCATCAAAACAGTGTACATCACTGTCACAACAGTGTTTATTTTCATTCAAAGGCTTTATGATTTTTCCTATAATGGTGGGCCAGTCTCTAGTTGTCCTTGGGCAAGACACTTCACCCGTTGCCCACTGGTGGTGGTCAGAGGGCCCGGTGGCGCCAGTGTCCGGCAGCCTCGCCTTTGTCAGTGCGCCCCAGGGTGGCTGTGGCTACAATGTAGCTTGCCATCACCAGTGTGTGAATGTGTGTGTGAATGGGTGGATGACTGGATATGTAAAGCGCTTTGGGGTCCTTAGGGACTAGTAAAGCGCTATATAAATACAGGCCATTTACCATTTATCTAGTCAAAATGCCCGGGCCAATTTTCTGTCCCAGTCCAGCCCTGTATGCAGCTCATCTGCAGTCTGGTGTTACCTCTCACACGCTCCTGCACACCAAATCTGGAACTACTGTCCATCATGTGTCGTCCTTTTTATCTACCTCGGGAATTTACATCGGTCATTATAAGTGCCGTTTATATTCCACCACAAGCGGACACGGTCACCGCCTTATGCGAGCTGCATGAGGCACTCACACAGCACCAGACACAACACCGGGACGCTGCGCTTATTGTGACGGGGGACTTTAATAGCGCCAACCTCAAACGCGCAGCGCCGAACTTTTATCAACACATCTCCTGCCCCACCAGAGGTGAAAGGACACTGGACCACTGCTACACTACAGTCAAGGACGGCTACAAGGCACAATCCCGCCCTCCTTTTGGCAAATCTGATCACGCCGCCATCTTCCTCATCCCAAAATACAAACAAAGGCTGAAACAGGAAGTTCCGGTTCAGAGGAAGGTTGCGCGCTGGACGGATCAATCGGTGGCCGCGTTACAGGACGCACTCGATGACGCAGACTGGGGCATGTTCAGAAACAGCTCCGATGATGATGTCAACGTGTTTACGGAAGCGGTTGTGGGATTCATCGGGAAACTAGCGGATGATACCGTGGAGACAAAGACTATCACAACGTTTCCCAACCAGAAGCCGTGGGTGGATAAAACCATCCGCGACGCTCTGAGATCCCGCACCGCTGCCTACAACACGGGACTCATGACGGGGGACATGGACCCGTACAAAGCCGCGTCATATAACGTGCGGAGGGCGGTGAAAGAGGCGAAGCAGCGCTACGGGAGGAAACTAGAGTCACAACTCCAACAGAGTGACTCTAGGAGCCTGTGGCGGGGACTAAGGACAATAACGGACTATAAAGCACCAACAACCGGTATGACGAACGCGGCCGTGACTCTGGCAGACGAGCTGAACACTTTCTATGCTCGCTTCGAGGCTGCAGCTAAGGACTCCAACAATGCTAGTGTTAGCGGCGCTAACGGCTGCAGACAGGAAGATACTGCCAGCACCGGAAACGTGCTCGTCATCTCCGAGCATGAAGTAAGGAGAGCCTTCAAGAGAGTGAACACCAGGAAAGCAGCAGGACCAGACGGCATCCCAGGTCGTATCCTCAGAGACTGCGCATACCAGCTAGCTCCTGTGTTCACTGAGATATTCAACATCTCTCTATCTCAGTCGGTGATCCCCACATGCTTCAAAGAGTCCATCATTGTTCCTGTCCCGAAGAAACCCCACCCTGCTTCTCTCAATGACTATCGCCCTGTAGCCCTCACCTCAGTAGTGATGAAGTGCTTTGAACGCCTGGTCAGAGACTTCATCATTTCTTCACTACCAGACACACTGGACCCACTACAGTTCGCTTACCGTCCAAATCGTTCCACAGACGATGCCATCTCTCATCTCCTCCACACATCACTCACTCACTTGGACACTAGAAGGGGGAATTATGTTAAAATGCTCTTCATAGACTACAGCTCTGCATTTAACACCATAATTCCCTCCACACTCACCACCAAGCTGGAGCATCTGGGACTCAGCTCATCTATGTGTCTGTGGATCTCCAACTTCCTAACTGGCAGACCACAGGCAGTAAGGATGGGCGGACATGTCTCAGCCTCCACCACTCTCAGCACTGGAGCCCCCCAGGGGTGTGTTCTGAGCCCCCTGCTGTACTCTTTGTACACATATGACTGTGTGGCCACTACCAGCTCCACCACCATCATCAAGTTTGCTGACGACACCGTCGTGGTGGGCCTGATCTCTGATAACAACGAGACGGCCTACCTGAAGGAGATTAGGAATCTGGAGAACTGGTGCCAGAGGAACAACCTCCTTCTAAACGTCAGTAAGACAAAGGAGCTGATAGTGGACTTCAGCACTAAGCAGGAGAGGAACTACCAGACCCCCGTCATCAACGAGTGCCCAGTGGAGAGAGTGGACAGCTTCAAATACCTCGGAGTTCACATCACGCAGGACCTGTCATGGTCCTGTCACATCAACACCGTGGTGAAAAAGGCCCGACAGCGTCTCTACCACCTCAGACGCTTGAGAGACTTCCAACTGCCCTCCAAGGTGCTCAGGAACTTTTACTCCTGCACCATAGAGAGCATCCTGACGGGAAACATCTTAACCTGGTTCGGGAACAGCACCATGCAGGACAGACGAGCTCTACAGAGGGTTGTGCGGTCAGCTGAGCGCACCATCCGCTCCGAGCTCCCTGACCTGCACTCAATCTACAGCAGGCGGTGCTGGACCAAGGCCAGGAAGATCGTGAAGGACCTCAGCCATCCCAACAACGGACTGTTCTCTCTGCTGAGGTCAGGAAAGCGATTCCGCTCCCTGAAGACCAACACAGAGAGACTGAGGAGGAGCTTCTTCCCGCAGGCGATACGGTCTCTCAATCACACCACCACACAGTACTGACCCACACATACAGTTCTTACACACACTGGACATTCTGGACATTGTTTCACTTCATTACTTAAATCACGCTGCTGTTATTGTGTATATGCTGCTGTTATTGTGTATATATTTATTTATATTTCTTCATACATTCTTATATAGTTCTATATTGTGTATTTTGTTGTACAGTTATTTTATTTTCAACTTTAATTTATATATTTAATCTTATTCTCCCAGTTAAATTTACCCTTCATTCTAATTTGTGTTGTACAGTTATTTCATTTTTAACCTTAATTTATATTTTATTCCTTCCTAGTTAAATTCCTATTCCTTAGTTAAATTTACCCTTTTTAATTTTTCATATTTAATCAATCAATCATCAATCAATCTTTATTTCCTATCTTATTCATAGCCTTTTCCTTTTTTGTTTTCTTTAGGTCACGAGCAGTTGTCCAAGCATTTCACTACATATCGTACTGTGTATGACTGTGTACGTGACAAATAAAAATTTGAATTTGAAATTTGAATTTGAATTTGAATTTACCTACATCTTCCTATTCAGAAGGCAGAATTTCTGAGTTCTGAGTACAATCGAAAGCACCACGACTGCAGTTTTTGTGTTGGATGTAAAAGGTGCACATGACTCTGTGACGTAGGCTAGAATCATGGCAGCAGTCAATGACGGTCCAGGCGTGGGATTTCTCTCGTGGGAATATGCACATTATCTTTTCCTTTCTATTGGTAGGTGGCACAGTGCACTGTGGCAAGTAAGCAAGCTAGAAGACTGGCAAAGTTATGGAAGAAACACATTAACAAGAGAATTCTGAGTAAAACCGAAGTTACTTTCCCTAGTAACTAGTTACTTTGAAAGTAACGAGTAACTTGAAGTAACTGAGTTACTTTTGAGAGAAGTAACTAGTAATGTAACTAAGTTACTATTTTAAAGTAACTTACCCAACACTGATCGAGACTAATGTGATCTAATAGATAATTTCTATATTGGTTAGAATTAAGATTGTTTTTATTTTTCCAGTTCATGAGGACTGTTTTCTTGGCTATGCATAGGGCAGTGGAAACCATATGGGCGATATTCTTATCTGTAGTGACATTATCTAAGCTGCCCAACAAACACACTAAGAGGGAAGTTGGAATGTTACATTTCAGACACTTTGATAAGTCTTCACATATCTCGCGCCAAAACTTCTGAACCGGTGGACAGAACCAAAGAGCGTGAATATAATTGTCCGGTGAATTGGTTTGGCAGTGTCAGCAGTTGTTGGTAGACGTAAAGCCCATCTTGAACATCCGATGACCTGTATAGTGCACTCTATGTAATATTTTGTATTGAATTAATTGAAGACTGGGATTTCTAATTAGATGAAAGGTTTTTAAGCAAATCTGAGACCAGAAGTTTAGGTCTAAGTTAACTGATAAATCCGCTTCCCATTTTGCAATAGGAAGTGATATTGATTCATCTGTTTTAGAAAGCATTCTGTATATTTTGGATAGTAATTTGGGGGTTTTAAGAGTAAGAAATTGAACCACACTTGGTGGTGTTTGTAGTTCAACTTGACCCGGTTTAAATTTCTTTTTTACTATGGATTTAATTTGTTGATATTCTAAAAATCTTTTCTTGTTGATCCCATATTGTGTAACTAGTCCGTCAAATGAGATAAATTCTGTTCCTTCTAGTATATGTTCTAAATATTTGATTCCTTTATCACTCCAATCTGAAAAGTTTATCATATTATTGTTTTGTAATATGTCAGGGTTGTTCCAGATAGGTGTACGTTTGCATGGGATTAATGAAGACGCCGTCAATTTTAGAAACTCCCACCATGCTGTCAGAGAAGAGCTGATGTTGATGCTTTTAAAGCATTCATGTCGTTGGATGTTTGAGCTGATAAATGGTAGGTCTGAAATCTCCAGATTATTGCAAAGTGCTTGTTCTACATCTAGCCAAGGTTCATCTAAGAGGGTATGTTTTAGCCATCCTGAGATGAACTGAAGCCTGTTGGCTAAGAAGTAGTGCTGAAAGTTAGGCAGTTCTAATCCTCCTTTATCCTTGGTCTTTTGTAGTGTTTTTAAGCTTATACGTGGGGGTTTATTTTTCCAAAGGAATTTGGACATACATGAATCTAGAGATCTGAACCAATCTTGTGGCGGTTTAGTTGGGATCACTGATAATAAATAATTAATTTTTGGTAAGACCATCATTTTTATAGCGGCAACGCTTCCCATGAGTGATATGGGTAGACATTTCCATCTAGCCAGATCACCTTCTACTTTCTTTAAAAGTGGGATATGGTTTAATTTAGTTAGATCTGCAAGCTTGGGAGAAACATTAATACCTAAATATTTTATATTTCCCGATTGCAGTGGTGTAGAAGAGGAATTATGGAGGGAGCAATTAATCGGTAGAACTGTAGATTTTGACCAGTTAATTGAGTAATCTGATATTCTTGCAAAAGAGTTTATCAATTCAATCACCCCAGAGATATTGGTTTGTGAATTTTGGAGAAAGAGTAACACATCATCCGCATAAAGGCTGATTTTATGTTCCACGTTCTTGCATTTTATGCCCTTAATTATTGAATTCTGTCTAATTGCTGCTGCTAGTGGTTCAATAAAAATTGCAAACAGTGAAGGGGAGAGTGGGCATCCCTGCCTGGTGCCCCTCAAGAGACAGAAGCTGGAGGATGTCTGGTCATTTGTTCTAACACAAGCTGTTGGGGAATTATATAATATTTTTAACCAGTTTATGAAAGAGGATCCAAAACCAAATTTGTGTAAAGTTGCAAATAGAAATTTCCAGTTAACTCTGTCGAATGCTTTTTCTGCGTCTAAAGAGAATATTGTAGTTTCTAGGTTTTTACTGTATGAGTAGTCTATCAAATTAAGTAATCTACGTGTATTTGTTGATGAGTGCTGACCTTTTATGAAACCAGTTTGGTCAGGATGAATTAAGAGGGGGGTTATTTTCTCCAGTCTCTTTGAGAGAGCTTTGCAGATTATTTTAAGGTCTACATTTATAAGGGATATTGGACGATAGCTTGAGGGATATACAGGGTCTTTGCCTGGTTTTAGCAGGAGATTAATGTTTGCAGAATTCATATTTGATGGAAGTCTGCCCTTTTCTTTGCTTTCCAACAACGTTCTGTAGAAAACTGGTGCTAGAATCGACCAGAATTCTTTGTAGAATTCTGCAGGAAAGCCGTCTGGACCTGGAGCCTTATTATTGGGCATACTTATCAGGGCTTCCTGGAGTTCACCTGGTGTCAGTGGTGAATCCAGTGTCATTGCTTGAGTGTCCAATAATTTTGGAAGAGTTATGTTGTCTAAAAACTGATCAATTTCCTTTTTAGATGGGTTATTTGTGGTGAATACAACGTTTTATAGAAATCCCTGAAAATGTTGTTCATTTGTATTGGGTCATATATTGTGTTCCCAGATGAATCTTGAACAGCACATATAGTTGTTTTTTCTTTATTTATTTTTTAGCTGGTTTGCTAGAAATTGACCGGATTTATTACCATGTTCATAATTTTGTAAGCGTAGTCTTTGTACTAAGAATTTTGTTTTTTTATCAATTATCTCATTTAATTCTAGTTTTGTTTTGCGTATTTTGTTCAATGTTTCCTGATCTTGGTGGGACGCGTAGGCTTCTTCTAGTGATTTGATGGTTTTTTCTAATTCCTGAATATTTTTTTCTTCTTTCTTTTCATGTGATGAGAAAGAAATTATTTTACCTCTCATCACAGCTTTCCCTGTGATAGGTTTGTAGCTTGAACTCAGTTACTCAGTTACACTACACATGTTTACAACTACACATGTTTACAACTACACATGTTTCTTTTCCAAATATTTATTTATAAGTGACTTATGTATGTATGTATGTATATATATGTATATATTGTACTATTCTTAGTTAGCGTATTGTCTGTCTTGTCTTAATGTTGGTTTAAAATGGAGCACTGTAACAAAAAATAATTTCCCCCAGGGATCAATAAAGTATTCTGATTCTGATTCTGATTCTGATTCTGATTATCGCTCCACAAAGCAGCAAAAAACTCACTTCTCTCTCCACAAAGCAGCGAGGAACTCAGTTATCGCTCCACAAAGTAGCGAACTTCTCAACGCCTCACAAAGTGGCGGAGAACAACACAACCACACGGTTATAGAGTCGGGCTCTAGGAACTTACTTGGTGTTGATTAGCGTGTAATCTCAGCCTCGGATCCCGCCGATCGTCATTCATGGAGGAGGAAAGACAGACAGTTAATCCACAGCAACTTCCTGGCTGACGTCAGTCTTTCAGTGTGTTTCTTCTCCCCTCGGTGAATGTCGACTCCAGGGATCCGGCATCGAAGGACCAATTTATGATAGGTTTGTAGCTTGAACCTATTCGCTGGAACGTTGAAGACAATATAATTACACAGCAAAGCAAGACACGAAGTTGTCACGGCGGGGTGCGCCGATGTGTGCGGAAGCAGGACCCAAAAGCAGATGATGACGAGGGATAGTAATGATTAACAGAAAAGTGAACCTTTATTGCGATGACGGCAGGAAATAAACCAAGAGACCAAAGCAAACAGGCAAAACACTAAGAAACAAAACACTGAACTGACAAAACACTAAGAAACAAAACACTAAAGGTACTAAGACCAAAAACTATAACTATGACCGAGGTGGAAAATAAACAGGCTATGACTATGACCATGATTCTGGTGAGAATAAACAGACGAACTGACAATGGCATGAAGAAAACAAAAGGCTTAAATACAGACATGAGGTGATCAGGGGAAGTGGCGACACATGGGGGAAAACAGCTGACAGACATAAACCTAATGACAGGACCAGGAGAGGAAAGCTAAATACAATGAACAAAGAACACATGACATTGTCAGAATAAAACAGGAAATGACAACACAACTTAACAGACCTAATACGTGATGAAATAAATAGAAAACCCCAAAACATAGAAAACCCAGGAACAATAACTGCCTAAACTAAAGGCAAATAGGAAATAACACAAAACTAACAACATCTCAAAAAATGAGAACAATACAAAGAAAGCTCAAAGTGCTGGGTCGGAGACCCAGCCTGTGACAGAGCCCCCCCCCTTAAGGGCGGATTCCAGACGCCCCAAAACCTCGAAAAACAAAACCAAAAACAACCCACCAAGGGCGGGCGGCGGGGGTCCAGGTCGGAGGGCCAGAAACAAGGCCAAAAAAACAAAAAGTCCATCAAAATCACAGGAGCGCAGGGAACAGTTCATGACTCCTCAGGGGGCCGACCCGGAGGGTGACGGTCCAGAAAGTCATAGTTCATGCGATCAGGGGGCCGTCCGTGCGGACGGCAACGGCGGCGACACGGAAACGGTTCAGGGGGCCGACCGTGCGGACGGCAACGGCGTAGAAACAGTTCAGGCGGCCGACCGTGCGGAAGGCGGCGGCGGCGCCCAAGTGTCAGGCGTACCGGCCGAGGCTTGGAGGGCACAGGACCAGGCGACGCTAAAGCAGAGGCTGAGGCCGGACCAGGCGACGCTGAAGCACAGGCAGAGGCCGGACCAGGCGAGGCTGAAGACTCTGACGAGGCCGGACCAGGCGAGGCTGAAGACTCTGACGAGGCCGGACCAGGCGAGGCTGAAGACTCTGACGAGGCCGGACCAGGCGAGACTGAAGACTCTGATGAGGCCGGACCAGGCGAGGACGAAGACTCTGACGAGGCCGGACCAGGCGAGGACGAAGACTCTGAGGCCGAAGCCGAGGCCGGACCAGGCGAGGACGAAGACTCTGAGGCCGAAGCCGAGGCCGGACCAGGCGTAGCAGAAGACTCTGACGAGGCCGAAGCAGAGGCACAGGCCGGACCAGGCGTAGCAGAAGCACAGGCCGGACCAGGCGTAGCAGAAGCACAGGCCTGACGAGGCCGGAGCTGAAGACTCTGACGAGGCCGGAGCTGAAGACTCTGACGAGGCCGGAGCTGAGGACTCTGACGAGGCCGGAGCTGAGGACTCTGACGAGGCCGGAGCTGAAGACTCTGACGAGGCCGGAGCTGAAGACTCTGACGAGGCCGGACCAGACGAGGACGAAGGCTCTGAGGCTGCGGCTGACGAAGCACAGGCTGGAGCTGCGGCTGACGAAGCACAGGCTGGAGCTGGACCGGGCGAAGCACAGACCGGAGCTGGACCGGGCGTAGCAGAGGCAGAACCAGGTGACAGTGAGGCAGCCACAGGTGGTGAAGCAGAAGGTGGCTGGACGGGCTCCTCAGGCCCTCCAGCTGACGAAGCATGAGGCTGAACGGGCTCCTCGGGCCCGCCAGCTGACGTGGCGTGAGGCTGGACGGGCTCCTCGGGCCCCCCAGCAGACGTGGCTTGAGGCTGGATGGGCTCCTTGGGCCCTCCAGCTGACGAGGCTTGAGGCTGGATGGGCTCCTTGGGCCCTCCAGCTGACGAGGCATGAGGCTGGATGGGCTCCCCGGGCCCTCCAGCTGACGAGGCATGAGGCTGGATGGGCTCCTTGGGCCCCCCAGCAGACGAGGCTTGAGGCTGGATGGGCTCCTTGGGCCCTCCAGCTGACGAGGCTTGAGGCTGGATGGGCTCCTTGGGCCCTCCAGCTGACGAGGCATGAGGCTGGATGGGCTCCCCGGGCCCTCCAGCTGACGAGGCATGAGGCTGGATGGGCTCCCCGGGCCCTCCAGCTGACGAGGCATGAGGCTGGATGGGCTCCCCGGGCCCTCCAGCTGACGAGGCATGAGGCTGGATGGGCTCCCCGGGCCCTCCAGCTGACGAGGCATGAGGCTGGATGGGCTCCTCGGGCCCTCCAGCTGACAAGGCATGAGGCTGGTGTGGTTCTCCTGAACCTTCAGCAGACGAAGCATGAAGCTGGCTGGGTTCTCCTGAACCTCCGGCAAACGAAACATGAGGCTGGCTGGGTTCTCCTGAACCTCCAGCAGACGAAACATGAGGCCGGACGGGCTCCCCGGGCCCTCCGGCTGACACTGAAATTGGCTGCACCAGCTGTACCTCCGTCTCCGGCTCCAAACCGGCCTGGATAGCAGTACCACAGCAGCTTAGCTGAGCCTGATGGCTAGCTTTTCCAGGGCAAACAGTCTCTGTATAGCCGGGCTCATTAACCGGAAAAGTAGTGTCAATTTCAACAACTTCCTGAGAGAAAACATGAGGAGCCAAAATGTAATCACTCACTTGCGTTTGTGATACGGAGCGTCGGTGGCGCGCACGCCGCTTTTTCTTAGGAGTGGAAGACGGCGGAGCGATGGGTGGAAGTCCTTGGTAACTCCGAGGTCCCCCGAGAGCCAGTCGAGTTCCCCGGAAAGAGTGCTCGTGCTCCGGAATGAGCCACGGCTTCCACCGGAGCTCCTCCTCCAAGAGAGCGCAGAATATAGACTGGCGCTCGTCGTCGTCCAAGTCTATGGTGTGCGGCGCTTCCTCGCGCTGAACTGTGACAGGAGTATGGCGAGACTGTGATGAGGGCGTGGAAACTGGTGAGCTGAGAGGTGGTGACGCTGCGGCGAATCTCAGCGAACCGACACGAACACACTCAGGTTCCGGAGGCAGCAATGGAGATGACTGATTGTGGGGTTGTTGTGACTGGTGGGTGCTGGAAGCCATTTCCTGACTCGACAGTCCCTGGGCCTGCAGCATCTCCTTTATCCTCGTAAAGGCATCAACGATGGCAGGTGAGTCCGGGAGCTGGAGAAGGCGGGGATCCCTCTCCATAATAGCTTCAGCAGTGTTAATCATTACCAGCTTGCTCTTCAAATCGGGCGCTGTGGGGACGCGGTTGAGGATCGCTTGGATCTGAGCCATCTCCTCCAGACACTCGGTGAGAGCAGAGTCTGCTGGGTCCATGACTGGTCAGTTCGTTCTGTCATGGCGGGGTGCGCCGATGTGTGCGGAAGCAGGACCCAAAAGCAGATGATGACGAGGGATAGTAATGATTAACAGAAAAGTGAACCTTTATTGCGATGACGGCAGGAAATAAACCAAGAGACCAAAGCAAACAGGCAAAACACTAAGAAACAAAACACTGAACTGACAAAACACTAAGAAACAAAACACTAAAGGTACTAAGACCAAAAACTATAACTATGACCGAGGTGGAAAATAAACAGGCTATGACTATGACCATGATTCTGGTGAGAATAAACAGACGAACTGACAATGGCATGAAGAAAACAAAAGGCTTAAATACAGACATGAGGTGATCAGGGGAAGTGGCGACACATGGGGGAAAACAGCTGACAGACATAAACCTAATGACAGGACCAGGAGAGGAAAGCTAAATACAATGAACAAAGAACACATGACATTGTCAGAATAAAACAGGAAATGACAACACAACTTAACAGACCTAATACGTGATGAAATAAATAGAAAACCCCAAAACATAGAAAACCCAGGAACAATAACTGCCTAAACTAAAGGCAAATAGGAAATAACACAAAACTAACAACATCTCAAAAAATGAGAACAATACAAAGAAAGCTCAAAGTGCTGGGTCGGAGACCCAGCCTGTGACAGAAGTAGGCAAAGTTCTTCATGTTTCTCGTGCACGGGAGAGAACCGGACAAACGCCGTTCCTTCGCTTGACCCCAGTTGCTCTCGTCCGCTCCCCCGTAACACTGCTCTTTTATTGAGGTCACATGAATATGCATAGGTTCATTAACATATGACATCTACATACAAACAAAGAGTACCTTGCCTGTGTATGTGTGTGTGTGTGTGTGTGGGGGGGGGGGGGGGGGGGGGTCAGAGTATGGCCCCATAAAAGACTTCCCTTAACCTGCTGGTCTGGAAAATCCAACAGTTCATCTATATGTAAAAATGCACTTAGACTAAAACTGACATAGCTACGTTAATCCTACCGCAAAACAATAAAACAAGGTACGACCTCTTCCCATGCTCCCAGGATGTAGGTGTGCATTCCTGGAATGCACACCAAGCCTTTGCAGCCTGCTTAATGTCACACATCCTATCACTACACAATTGATTATACACCTCTAAGCATATATGGTTAAATATTTCTAAGCATAAATGACAATCAACAATACAAAACCTAACACCCTGCTTCCCATAGAACAGAAGCTGATGTTCCGGGAGCGTCATTATAGTCTAAATATGAAGTCCACTCTTTTTTAAAATATTTAATAAGTCTTCATCTTTAAGCAGTGATGTATTATATCTCCAGTTTTTACTTGGCGTAGTATTATTCTTGTGCATTAGTGTTAAAGATACAGGACCATGATCGCTGAGAGCTATAGGGTGAATCTCAGTGTCTGAAATGTCACTCAGCAGTGAGCTGCTGACCAAAAAATAATCCAGACGAGAGTAGGAGTAATGAACATGCGAGAAAAAAGTATATTCCTTACTGGTGGGGTGAAGGGAGTGCCTGTCACAGGCTGGGTCTCTGACCCAGCGCTCTGAGTTCATTTTGTATTTGTCTCATTTTAGATATGTGTAGTTTGTGTCATTCCTATTTAGCTTTAGTTAAGGAAAGGCAGTTGTTATTTATTGTTTCCTTGGTTTCTATGTTTGAGTCCTTGTATCATTCATCACGTGTTAGGTCTGTTAAGCTTGTGTTGTCATGTCTAGTTTCAGTGTTTCCTGTTTTATTTTGAAGGAGTCGTGTGTTCTTTGTTCATTGTATTTAGTTTCACTTCCCCTGTCCTGTCATTAGGTTCATGTCAGTCAGCTGTTCCTCCATGTGTTCCCACTTCCCCTAATCACCTCCTGTGTATTTAAGTCCTGGGGCAGGGATAGCTCAGTAGGTAGAGTGGTGGCCCCATGATCGGAAGGTCGGGGGTTCGACTCCACTGAACGGCTACCCTGAGGTACCCCTGAGCAAGGTACTGTCCCTACACAACGCTCCCCGGGCGCTGCACTGGTGGCTGCCCACTGCTTCACTGGGTGAATGGGTTAAATGCAGAGGAACTATTTCCCTATGGGGACTAACACGCACACTTTACTTTACACTGTGTTTTCAGTGTGTCATTGTCAGATCGTCTGCTTTGTTTGCAAGCCAAGAAGTTGCGTCAAGTTTCCTCATGTCAAGTCCATGGTCCTGTTGTAGGTTTTTAAGTTAATTTAGCTCACCCAGTTTAGTTTATTGTTAACCTTGCATTTTGCCTTTTGTTTACAGTTATTTTGCCAGCCTCAATAAATGGCTCGTTTTCTGTTATTCAAGTCATGTTTCACATTTTGTTTCCGTCTGCATTTGGGTCCACCCTTCACTCTACACACAGTCAGCCCTGCTGATTGTGACAGTGCCATGCATCACAAAGACCAAAGTCGCTCATATACTGTTTGATTAGAATAGAATAGAATAGAATAGAATAGAATAGAATAGAATAGAATTCAACTTTATTGTCATTGCACATGCACAGGTACAGGGCAACGAAATGCAGTTTGCATCCATCCAGAAGTGCTTAGTGATATAGATATATTACAATATATATTAGCAATAATATAGATATGTAAGTATATTACAGAAATGGGTCTATTATGGTATGTTATAATGTACACGGTATGAAGTATGTTGTGAATATTCTATAACTATAAGTATGTACAGGCTGTAGTGAGTACAAGCTATGTACAGGCTATGGACAGGATATAAATATGAAAAACTATACAGAATATGAAATAAATAACTTTACAGGAATCTGAGATATACAGCTATACAGAAATGGGAACTATGCAAGTTGTAAACAGTTGTAGGGTTAAAAATTATCGTATGTACAGAATGATTGTTTACACAGGGCTATACAGTAGTGCAGTTAAGGTAAGTGAGGGTGTGGATAATTTCTACAGAGGCTATATAAAGTGCTAGTGGTTGTGAGTGGTGGTTCACTCCATGTTATTATTGTGTGTTTGAGGGTACAGTTGTCCATTGTGGGTGTGTGTATGTTCAGTCCATGAGTTAACGTGGGTCAGATGTCAGGAGGCAGAGTTCAGGAGTCTGACAGCTGTGGGGAAGAAGCTGTTCCGGTACCTGGTGGTCTTAGTCCGGAGGCTCCTGTAGCGCCTCCCAGAGGGCAGGAGGGTGAAGAGTCCATGTGATGGGTGACTGGGGTCTCTGATGATTTTCCCAGCCCTTTTCAGACACCGCTTCCTGTAGATGTCTTTTATGGCAGGAAGTGGTGCTCCGGCGATGCGCTGGGCAGTTTTCACGACCCTCTGCAACGCCTTCCGGTCCGAGGCAGAGCAGTTCCCGTACCAGACTGTTATACAGTTGGTCAGGATGCTCTCGATGGTGCAGCGATAGAAGTTCACCAGGATGTCTGAGGACAGGTGGTTCTTCCTCAGAGTCCTCAAGAAGAAGAGGCGCTGGTGAGCCTTCTTGACCAGCTTGGAGCAGTTGGTCGTCCAGGTGAGATCCTCGGAGATGTGGACTCCCAGGAACTTGAAGCTGCTCACACGCTCCACAGCCGTCTCCTTAATGTGGATGGGTGGATGTGGGTCAGCATTCCTCCTGTAGTCCACGATGAGCTCCTTGGTCTTCTCGGTGTTAAGCAGCAGGTTGTTTGTGTCGCACCACTCAGCCAGACGATCCACCTCCTCCCTGTAGGCGGCCTCATCGTTGTCACTGATGAGGCCAATCACCGTGGTGTCATCTGCAAACTTAATGATGGTGTTGGAACCATCAGCAGGTCTGCAGTCGTGGGTGAAGAGGGAGTAGAGGAAAGGGCTCATCACACAGCCTTGTGGTACACCGGTGTTCATCGTGATTGTAGATGAGCAGTGGTTATCCAGCCGGACGTGTTGGGGGCGGTTGGTCAGGAAGTCCAGTAACCATTTGCAGATGAGGGAACTGATGCCCAGGTCTGTCAGTTTCCTGATGAGTTGTGAGGGGTGGATTGTATTGAATGCTGAACTGAAGTCTATAAACAGCATTCTGGCGTAGGTGTTGTTGTTGTCCAGGTGTGAGAGGACAGAGTGCAGTGCGATGGAGACTGCATCCTCTGTGCTCCTGTTCTGGCGGTATGCGAATTGGTGGAGGTCCAGGGTGGGGGGGGAGACAGGATTTGAAGTGTGCTATATTTGTGGACTGCCAATTGCGCTGAGTTCCTGCTGTATTGAGCCTAACCATTTCTTCATTTAGTCCAAGGTTGAGGTCGCCTCCAAGAACAAGTGTGCCATCTAAGTGTTCAGAGAGTGCACTGAAAAAAACGTGAAAGAATGAGGGATCATCAACATTTGGACCATATACACTTGCAATACATAGCTTTTTATCAAGTATAGATAGTTTAATGATTAAGAATCTGCCCTCTGGATCTATAACTGTATCGAGTACTGTAAAATTAATATTTTTATGTATTAAAATTGCTACTCCCTTTTGTCTAGAATTATAACAAGCTGAGAACACATTAGGAAACTCAGGTGTTTTAAGTTCATTGGAGCCTCTAAGAGGTCTGTGGGTCTCTTGTAATAGGACAACATCTGCCTGTAGTTTTTTGAATTGGTTAAATATTTTTAACCTCTTTTCTCTGGAGCCAGCTCCATTTATATTCCATGTAACGAACCTTAGTGCGCCCATAGATGTCTGTGTATAACTAGGGGTGTACGCTGTGTGTGTCGCTTAGACAGGTGGAGAGAATACATCACTTGTTCATAAATAAAGAGAAGGAGAGAGAGAAAAAATGTGTGGCGAGATGCTCCCTGAGTTTGACTATGTGTATGCATATTTACTAATATGAGTAGGCTTGGCTTAAGTGTGTGTATCCTATACGACTGTGTGCGCTGTCTAACTAATGTAAATGTGCTGCCGTTGAGCGCATGATTGTGCGTGATCATGCTGTGCGTATAATGTTGAAATAAAGGATGTTGTTTGTGGATGAGTGTGGAAGCAGGTGATCGAGGCAGTGAAAGAAAATTTAAAAAAAGAAAGAAACCAAGGACAAGGGTGAGCAGCATAAAAACAAGAGGGGGAAAAGAGAGAAGAAAACGAGAAGAAAAAAACCCGGAAACATTCCAATGAAACCATTGACGGAGAGTGACGGTGTAAATTCTGCTATGAAATCACACTTAAGATGCGATTTGATACCGGTAAGTTAAACAGATGTTAATGCAAGTTAGTGTGAGTGGATAGGGAAAGAGTGTAGCTGATTCTTATCTGGTGTGAGGTTAATACAGCCACGGAGTGATGTTGGGGTCGCGGTGGAGCTGTCCGTCCACGTACAGCTGGTCCACAGCGATGACAGCGCGGGAGCCCTTCTGGATGAAGCAGCGTCGGATTGGGAAGAGGACCCTGCGTCGTTCCAGAATCTCTTTGGGGAACTGGTCGTTCACGCTGAAGTCCGTTCCTTTTAATTCCCTGCCACGACTTTTCACATGTTCCTTTTGTTTGAAGTGGCCGAATTTGGCCACGATAGGACGTGGTCTCCCGGTCGCAGCCTGCATGGGGCCGATGCGATGCACCCTATCGAAGACGATGATCTTCACCATGTCCTCCGGCAGCTTCAGGTGGGTTTTGATGAAGCTTTTTACCGTAGTCTCCGCATCTTCTCCAGCGGCTTCTGGAATACCAGAAAATACCAGATTATCACGCATGCCACGAGCTTGTAGATCTTTTCATCAAGACACAAGAAGTGGAATCCTTCACTGCGCACATTAACGCTGTGGATAAAAACATCAAGTTCACCAGGGAAGACACAAAGGACAACTGTTTGCCTTTCCTGGACTGCGCTGTGCACATTGAAGAGAACGGCAAACTCAACATCGAAGTTTACCGGAAGCCCACACACACGGACCAGTACCTCCTGTTCGACTCCCATCACCCTCTGGAACACAAACTTGGAGTAATTAGGACCCTACACCACCGGGCAGAACATGTTCCCTCTAAGCCTGAAGGAAAAAAGAAGGAACACACACATGTAAAGGAAGCACTCAAAACGTGCGGCTATCCTAAATGGGCGTTCTTAAAGTCAGCAAAGAGGCACAGAAAAGAAGACCAGACACCAGCGAGGGAGGATAAGAAGGACAGACGCAACAACATTGTCATCCCCTATGTAGCCGGTGTATCAGAGAAACTCAGGAGAGTTTTCTCCAAGCATGACATCCCAGTGTATTTCAGACCCAGCAACACGCTCAGACAGAAACTGGTTCACCCGAAAGACAAAACGCCAAAACACAGACTTAACAATGTGGTGTATGCTGTACAGTGCAGCGAGGAATGCCCAGACCTCTACATTGGAAAGACCAAACAGCCACTTCACAAGCGCATGGCACAACACAGAAGAGCCACCTCCACAGGACAAGACTCAGCAGTCCATCTGCATCTTAAGGATAAAGGACACTCTTTCGAGGATGCCAATGTTCACATTTTGGACAGAGAGGACAGATGGTTTGAAAGAGGAGTGAAAGAAGCCATCTATGTCCACTGTGAGCGACCATCTTTGAACAGAGGTGGTGGTTTACGACACCAACTCTCTGCCATCTATAATCCAGTTTTGAGATCCCTTCTCAGACGCCTTAACGCCCACTCACATCCTGGGCCATCTGACCTCAGGAATTCGCATGATAAGGTGGGGGCAGGTTTCACAATGAACTCACCCGAAACTCTGGCTGATTGGGACCCACACCCAGTTTCACACCTTGGCTCAGGCGATTAGAGGATCATCAGGGGGTCCTTTTGTCCCTCTGTGGGGGGTTACTCCCACTAGGTTTATATCTGGGACTCTCCACCATTTGACCTTAGAACTGAAGAAGCTTCTTGGATGAGAGGTGAAACGTCTTCAAGCAACTTAAAGAAGTCCAGACGCTTTTCTTTCCAAGCTCCTTTGACTACGATGACCTGGATGACTGAGAACCTTCACAGACACAACGGCTTCTTTTATTTTTTTATTTTCTCTATTGAGCTGGGTAACATTGTCTGTGAGAGATTTCACCGACTCCCTTAGCGTGGCATTTTCAGCAGCAAGCGTTTCAACCTTCTGCTGGCTGATCTCCAGGGATTCTCGCAAGGATTTAAATTCCCGGTGAAGAATCTCCACCAAGGACAGCCTTGCGTCGAAACTGGACAATCATTGGTCGATTGACTCCAGTATGTCGACAATATCTTTGCCGGCTGGTGATGTTGTACCGGGGGAATCTGCCGGGCGAAGTCTTTTCGACAATGGCGTGTCAGGTTTGGCCAGGGAAGCTGCACTCTGGGCCTTCTTCATTACGAGATCCTGGAAGCACTGATCAGTGTAATCTTGGAGAGCCTCTCTACTCTCCCTGTTGTTCTCCAGGGTGTTGGAGATGATTTAGACAAATGTTGTTAGCTATAAGACAATTGATAAGTGTATTTGGTAATACTGAAGCTTAAAGGAATTTGTTCAAATGTAAACTACCATTCGCTTTAATTTTACAACAAAATCTCCGGCGTCTGACGTCAGTTACAACATGAGTCGCTTACCTTGTCTGTCACTTCCGTCACTTACCTACCTCCCTCTTTGTTGTGTTTTTCTTGCTGGTAATTCTTAAGCAGTTAGACCTCTGTTTGCTCTGTGATTAACCCATATCTCAAAAGTTTACCGGCTGAAATCGGTATAATGCTTTTTCAATGAACAACATGTTTAAAAAAGTCACCCCAGATATGGAAAAAGGATCTTTGCTTTTTTGATTCTTCCTCTGTGGCTCTGTGCCTACAGTACACCTGATATAGATCCTTATTGTACGTATAATTATAGCATATTTGGTCACATCCTGTTTGCATCCAGCTCTTTGGGTTTGTTGTTAAAACAAGACACAACCATAGAAAGACAACATAGTAAAATATAAAATACAAAAGATGCTGCTACATGTGACAACTGAAGTGAAGACGATGAAGACACTTAGATAGCATGCTATCTATCTATTTTTACGTTGTTGTGTAATTAAGGTGTTTTTTTGTGTAGTCAGTATGCATATCTTGTCGTTACGCTGTGTGATGGTAATATGATGGCTTCCCACATGTGTGCATCTAGAGGAGAAGAGATGGATCGGTGTGTCGTGAGAGCACACCTGGTTACAGTACTGTAAGTATGAGAAGATAAAAAGGACTAAAACACAAATCTCTACACACACGCACACACACACACACACACACACACACGTGTCTGCTCTGCATAAACACACATGCTCATCTTCATCCATGGTGCTGCTGGTGTAGCCTGGTAGCAGGCTGCTAGTTAATGACTGTGTTAATGTCAGTAAGCTGATTGGTCCGTGAGGTCATTTTGATTTTAGAAAAACCACAAGGCTAGATGACTAACGGCTATGACTCACTTTGCATCATTTTGCATCTATCAATCCATTTCTCCATGCAGTTTTATACAGAACAATGTTACTTAGAAAGTTTCCTGTAAAATTTTTGTCTTTCCAGCACAGGAAGCTGCACAGGATGGCTTCATATCTTCTGACAGCTTCATAATTGTGATGTTTTTCCTAAATTACTATAATTAGTTGTTTTTTTTTCTTCAGTAAAATGCTGGCAGGAAAAAAGTGTTTTTCTTGCACTGAAAGACACAAAGCGGACCTCAGATGTAACTACATGTGAAATGATGAACTTTCCCTCCAAAAATGTAATTGTGAAGTTTCTTCTTCAGAACGACCAGATTTTATTTGGAGGCAATATTGACCACTTAGCACTCAAAACAAGATTATATCTGTCTTCTCAGCTCCGTTTCATCCTTTCTTCTGCAGAGTGATTGCTGAAAGGACGGCTCACTTACAGTATGTTGATTTAGCACTTTCCCCTTCTTGGCCGGAGAGGTTTACAAAGACACGGCTAGGATGCAGCGGGAAAGGAAAGAAGACAGAGACAGAAACATTTCTCTTCTCGTTTATCGGCTACTACTTTTCATCTCAATTCTCCTTCTCTCAGCCTCGTTCCCTCTCTCTCTCTCTGGCCTTTCCATCGTATTGATCAGCGACACCAGCAGCAAAACAGAGAGCAGAAAACGCTTTGTGATGTTTTGGCAGGTGAGAAGGAGGGAGGAAGAAAGAGAGATAGAGAGAGAGAGGACCAAAGAATAGGAGACAGGGTGGGAAATGAGATGGAGAGAAAGGAGGGGTAGTCTGTTTGAATTTTCCATTAAAAGAATCAACTGCAGCAGCCCAGGAGAATAGAGATGGATGAAAAGACGGAGAAAGAAGGAGACGATGGGTTAATGTCTCTCTCGATCACACTCTGACACACACACTGTACACGCACATACACACAATTCAGAATCGATGAGACTTCCTGGAATTGACAGTATAATTCTGTCAAAGTCAAACACCTGCGGTAACATCTTTGAGTGTGCTTCACACACTGTGTTTCTTTAATTCCTCTTTCTTACTGTACAGCCACAGCACTAAAATGGGATTTTTCTCAATATTAGACTCCAAAAAGCAACAATTAACAGGTGAAATGTGAAGATGCTTTTCTCTTACCAGTGTTGTGATGACAGTCATAAATGTTTAATATAGTTAATGCATCCTGCATAATCCACACTCTATCTGGATGAATCTCGAGAAGAGATTAGAAATAAAGTCCTCAGCCTGGAAAGGGTTAAAAAGACATTTCCAAGACTTCAGTGAACCACGGTGATTATTGGTCCACAGAGGACTCCTGGAACAGTGGTGAACCTTCCCAGGAGTGGCTGGTTTACCAAAATAACTTCAAGAATGCATCGGCAATGAAAGACACGAGGCACAGACGGCATCCTGACAAAATATAACTCAAAGTCTTGTCTCAGACTCAGGAGACTTTTGAAAAAACATATTGTGGACTGACAAAAGCTAAAATTTTTGGAAGGTTTGAGTTCTGTGACATCTGGCATAAAACCAGCACAGCCTTTCATAAAACATGGTGGTGGTAATATGATGGTCTATATGGCTGCTTCGCTGCTTCAGGACCATCTAGGCTTGCCACAATTGATGGAACCATGAATTTTGATCTCAAACACATCAGCATGTCCATCGTTTTCTGTCCAGCCATATGTGAAAATATTTGCACATGAATCCTGGCAAATGTGGTTAGCACTGTCCTAACAACACTGTGGACCAACAAATCATGAAGTAAGAGATTAACTAGAATTTCACTCACCAATACTGGAGTTTGTTTAATAATTTGTTAGATAACTGCATTACTGTTGCTCCAAAGGTCCAGTCCAGCGATGTGTATACGATGCATATTAGCCACTCACAGCTGACTACAGCAGTCTGTAAATGAAACAATGGCTACAGAAACCAAAAGCATGTCTTAGTACGAGGCTGTGCATGTGTATTGTAAACCTGGGGGGTGGATTCGACCTAAACAGATTGTTTGGCTGTTTGTCAGACCTGGAGGTTGTGGTGTGTTGATGCATTGTACACATCATGTTGAATTTTCATATTAGTACCTTGAGCTACCTTACCAAAGTGAAAAGTGTCATAATAGTCAATGAAATCTGTAGTTATTTACTGAAACTATAAATTTCTGCTGTTTGTTCAGTGAGATAAAAACAAAACAAAAACAAACCCAGGACACAGGCGTTAAAGACTTTAGCACCTCATCAGCTAATATTCAGAATTATGTGGAGAGATGTAAAATAAACAGCAAACCTGCGTGTATTTGGTTCTAGTTAAACGCGTGTTTATGTCTCTTTCTATTATCGTAATGATGCCGGATGCCAGTATAATCATTCTCATTGGTCACCGTTTACAGTTACTTCGTCTTTATATTTCTTGCTTAGCTGTTTTGTACGATCTACATTATAAAAGTGTCTGAAAGTAAACTCTGTCTAAATTAATATTGAACTGAGCTGAATTAAATTTTATCCACACAAAAGAACTCAGTGGTATGCTGCAATCTTTTCTCCTCAAGGTCAAGGTGTTTTCATTATGCTCACCTCCTTGAAGAAAGATTGTTTGTGTTTGAAAGGCTGAGGAAAATAAGACAGAAAGGCACAGAGCAGGAGAAAAACATGCCGGCTGGCAACAGAGAGCACGGTTTTGATGAGACAACAGATGTTCTAGCTTTC
Organism: Rhamphochromis sp. 'chilingali'; assembly: GCF_963969265.1. Taxonomy (NCBI): domain Eukaryota; kingdom Metazoa; phylum Chordata; class Actinopteri; order Cichliformes; family Cichlidae; genus Rhamphochromis; species Rhamphochromis sp. 'chilingali'. The sequence goes on along the minus strand of NC_137930.1, from coordinate 69,720,367 downwards.
ATAAACCTTGACCTAGGTAAAAGAGGAAGAGGACATCAAACAGAAAAAGAGATGCAATGAAACACAAACTACAGGAAGGTATTGAAATGTGGAGACAGGAAGTGTGTAAGCATTTTTCTTGTCTCCTTCATATCTTTTTATGCAAATCTAGTCCATACTTTGAAGAAGGATGCCTGCTTTGTCTATACTGTGTTGAAGCACGATTAGTTGGTTGTCAGACTGAAGAGGCAGCGGAAATGAGAGTGAGGGCTTTCTTGGGGCGAGGTTTTAAAATTTAGAGAAGATTTGAATATTCAGTGAATATCTGCTGTAAATCCCTTTATTTGCTGCAGATGTTCACTTATCGAGCTCGGAGAGCGTGTTTCTCAAATTTGTTTCATTTGAAATTGACAAAAACTAAACTTAATTTTTTTTCAGTCCTGTTTCATTTTTGTTCTTTTAATTTTGTACAAGGTAGGACTGTGACACTGATTCATTCTGAGTTCAGGAGTGTGCTGCTGTAACTACAGATTTAACACCATCCCAGCTACCATAAGGGGAGAGGCAAAACCAGGGTAGAGAGTAGAGACAGACAACCATTCACACCTATGGACAGTTTAGAATCATCGATTAACCCAACCCCACTAACTACCTTTGTCTGGACTGTGGGAGGAAGCCGGAAGAACCCACACAAACTCCACGGCCAGATGGTAGAGTCAAACTCAAGATCACAACAACTAGAGTCATGGTGCCACGACAATAACTTGGTCTTAAACACCAAAAAGACCAAGGAGATCATTGTAGATTTCCGGAAGAGGGGTCATAACAACCATCTGCCTCTCTTCATTGGCAGTGAGGCGGTGGAGAGGGTGAGCAGTTTTAAATTCTTGGGGGTAACTGTGACCAAGGACCTGTCCTGGGGCAACCATATCACCTCAGTTGTACGGAAGGCCCAACAGCGCCTCTACTACCTGAGGAGACTGCGGAGCGCACACATTCCCAGATCTCTGATGTTGAACTTCTACAACTGTGCCATCAGCAGCGTTCTGACGTATGGATTTCTAGTGTGGTTCCCCAGCTGCACCAAGGCCGATCAGCAAGCACTCCAGCGGGTGGTGAAAGAAGCTGGCAGAATTATTGGAACAAGTCTGCCAGAGATCAGTAATATCTTCCCCACTCGCTGTCTGAGGAGGGTGCACAGTATCCTGCGGGACCAACATCACCCTGCGCGCCACCTTTTCCATCTGCTGCCCTCAGGGAGAAGGTACAGGTCTATACAGGCCAGAACATCCAGACTGGCCAACAGCCTGTATCCACAGGCTGTGAGGCTCCTGAACTCTCTGCCCCCCTCTCACGGACAATAACCATATCCAACTTCTTAATAGCAATGAACTGGTCTGCATTGGTGCATCATATCTTTATTCTCTTCCCCCTCCTGCCCCCCCCCCCCCCCCTTTCTTAAATAGATAACTATCATATCTGATATCATATCTCACAGTACAATAATATTGAATGGGTTGCATTGTTGTATTTTGTCATGTTTCTCAGGTCTTTGTCTGAATTTCTACGAACATTATTGCTAAGGATTGTCTTATTGCATTGGAGTCACACTGGGTTAAATATGTACACTTGGGTTTTAAGGGGTATTTATTATTTTCTTCTTTTTTTTGGGTTGTATGGAAGCCCCAAACGCAATTTCATTGTTCTTGACAATGACAATAAATAAATAAATACTAATACTAAATACTAATGTAGCCTCAGTGTTGTGAGGCAACATTGCTGACCACTACTCCACCACGCTGCCCTGGGTTTAATGCAGAAGAACAAATTCTTTGTATGGTATTCTCTTCTTTGTATGTCTTTACAGGTAGATACCAAACTCTGTGGCCCACTAGTGGTACCCAGGTGGTTATCTACTTGGCCTGTTCCAAAGAACCTGGCCCTGGTTTTTAATACGC